>NW_028249430.1:0-99178 GCF_964263255.1 Lissotriton vulgaris
ATAAAACATGCTACTTACCTGTGAGGGTCTCAAGGTGCTGGGGGGTGGGGTGGGGGCTCTATTTAGCGCATTTTTACTGGATTGGAATCGGCCCCTAAGTGAGGTAGTTTAGTGGTTATTTACAGAGACACTTTATTTGCGATTTTCATGGCAGCCTAAGGAATGTAAAACACTTACTTTCAACATTGAACTAACCAAAACACAGTCCTTTAATGAACTACTGGTTTATCGCCCTCTTGGGCCGAGATTCACATATACACAAGTGAATAGCTCCCTTTTGGAATCTTTTCCACTCCAATTTGATTTTACTATGCAGGGCATGTTTGCTTGTCCCAGATAATAGACAGTCTCACACTCAAGGCAAGGCATACCATTTATGGAATCTTTTCAAATAGTCCCAATGTACCCTGCCCGGTAACTCATCCACTGACATGGACTAATCATCAAACTGTCATTAAGATTCTCCATAAAGCTCACCTGATTGAGAACCCTTGTAATACACAACTCTGTCAATCCTTGCATAAAATTCAGTTCTTGAATATAGGGGCTTATTTACAAGAGGCCTGAGCCACCGAAGTGTCACTTTTTTTGATGCTCCGGTGTTGCAGGCCTCTCAATGATCAATGACCTCAATGGCCTCATAGATATGGAGTAAGGCAAAGCAGCACATAGCACTGTGTTGTCTTACCCTGCTTCAAGGAGGCGTTCTATGGGCATTGGGGTGGGTGTTCCCAAGCAACTCCCATGGATTTTAAGGCTGCCCCAGATTTACAAAATAATGTAAACCTGGGGCAGCGCCACATCCTTGCACCACCCGAGACAAGGCATAATAGGGAAAACTGTTGTAATGTCTCCTTGTTCTTTCCTCTTGTTGTGTGTGCTGCATTTTGAAGATCACATAGAACGAGGAACACAACTCCATTGATTGTGTTTCCTGCCAAAAACAATCATTCTTACAATGTAAACACCCTTACACCGTGGTACAAGGGTGTCTGTAGTGGCACAGAGCTGTCAAAATGGCACCAGCACAATGGGAAAGGACAGGAATGTCCCATACATCATAAATACAAAACATTCCTGCCCTTTCCTTTTGATGCAGGGCAGCGCAGCAAAGTGACTTATTCTGCTGCCCTGTGTCAAAACATGCAAATAAGGCCTGTAATCTTCTTCTAGCAGGGGTTAAGCCAGAATGGGCAAGTGACCCGGAAAAATGGTCTATGGGTTATTTAGACATGGTGACATGGTGAAGTCTACAATCAATACTCTTGTACCTGCCAAAGCCAGACCACACCTGAGAATCAAAGCCTTCTACTGGTTTACACCAAACTAAGGGCCCTAAAACAAGGTCGCAGACAGGAACGGAAATAGATGAAAGATGGCAAAAGTCTGGAAAAAGAAAAACATAAACACATTGTTGCAGAGTATAAAAGCCTGTCAATGAAGGAAAATTAGTTTTTTCTTTTAAGCAAATTGAATCTTCATTAAAGAACTCTTCCAGGCAGTCACTAAACTTACTGCTATGCCTACTAGTAACTCATGAGGGTGCAGTCAGGCTTTCTGCAATTCATTTTGCTAATGTCTTTCAGAAGAAAGTGGATCAGATTTTTAACAGGTTTTCACAAACAACCCTACTCGCCATTTGTACAACACCACCTCATCTGCGCTTTTAGGAGAAGCCACATTTAGGTAATTTACTCACCTCATGAAGAGCCGGTAAAACAGTCTACGCTAATCATTTAATTGTAATCCCCACCAGATCCATACCCACCAGCAATGGTCAAATTAGTGCCGGACATTGTGGCAGTCCATATGACTAGGATTTTCATTGATATGTTTTGCTCAGGGCACTTTCCTAAACAGCGGAAAATGCCTTTGGCCTTCCCATTAATAAAAATTTCAATTCTTAATCCGCTAGACCTCAAAAGCTATTGGCCCATCTCCTGGCTCTCTTTTCCAGCCTGGTGGAGAAGGCCAAGAACCAGCAATTGGCCTCCTTCAAAGAGAACAATCACCAATTAGATAAGACACAGTTTGGTTTCAGAAGCGGCCACAGCGCTAATAGTGGCCACTGAGTAAAGTAGGTCAACAGTATAAAGGGGTGGCAGGGCAGCCCTTACCTTACTTGATTTGTCTGCAGCATTTGACACGTTCAATCACAATCTTTTGACCAACCATTTACAGAGCACTGAGGTCATAAATGCAGCTTTCTTAAGACAACTGTCTTAAATTGAATTCTGCTAAGACTGAATTAAACTTATTTTGCAACAATGGTTCCTTCTGGTCCCCGTTGTGGTGGTCCATGATCTATGCCTGTTAAGCAGGTAAAAATCCTAGGTGATATAGTTGATGAGGAACTTGCCTTAGAAGATCAACCTTTAGGAAGGAACTCAAGACATGGCTCTTAGACTGATCCGGAGCTGCAGTACAGTACAGTCCAGCCCGAACTGCCAAACCATGTCTTCCCTGGACCGGAAACAAGCTTCCGAGGACCGGTTTCTGGCATTCCAGCCGTCTTCAGGCAGGCTTGCTTAAATGCAGTGGCAAAGTGAGCAAGGGACTCACCTCTGAGCATACCCTGCCACACTTATGGCGGCCAAAAGCTGTACGAAAGGGGGGTAGTGATGGACGGAGCATCTGAATCAATCAAACACTCACACCCAGTCAAAAGATCTAGGTTTAATCCATCACCGTTCTTTAGCCCACTCTGCCACCCCAGTTCAGACATGGTTATATGCAGATCAGTCTGACCCTGTGCCTCATGGGAACAGTCCAGCCTGAACTGCCAAGCCATGTCTTCCCTGGACCAGAAACAAGCTTCCAAGGACCGGTTTCCGAAATTCCAGCCGTCTTCAGCCCGGCTTGCTTGAATCCAGTGGCAAAGTGAGCAAGGGACTCACGTCTGAGCATACCCTGCCACACTTATGGCGGCCAAAAGCGGTACAAAAGGGGGGTGGTGATGGATGGAGCATCTGAATCAATCAAACACTCACACCCAGTCAAAATATCTGGGTTTAATCCATCACCGTCCATTAGCCCACTCTGCCACACCAGTTCAGACATGGCTATATGCAAATCAGTCTGACCCTGTGCCTCATGGGAACAGTCCAGCCCGAACTGCCAAGCCATATCTTCCCTGGACCGGAAACAAGCTTCCGAGGACCGGTTTCTGGCATTCCAGCCGTCTTCAGCCCGGCTTGCTTGAATCAAGTGGCCAAGTGAGCAAGGGACTCACGTCTGAGAATACCCTGCCACACTTATGGCGGCCAAAAGCGGTACAAAAGGGGGGTGGGGTGTTTGATTGATTCAGATGCTCCGTCCATCACCACCCCCTTTGGTCCTCGGAAGCTTGTTTCGGTCCAGTGAAGACATGGCTTGGCAGTTCGGGATGGACTGTTCCCATGAGGCACAGGGTCAGACTGATTTGCATATAGCCATGTCTGAACTGGGGTGGCAGAGTGGGCTGAAGAACGGTGATGGATTAAACCCAGATCTTTTGACTGGGTGTGAGTGTTTGATTGATTCAGATGCTCCGTCCACCACACTGCTGTATGGAGTAGCCATGGCCCGCGAAGAAGCGACTGGGCTCGGTGGCTGGTGCCCGGCAGGAGCTTCCCAACCACAGTAACACAGTTCTCTGCACTCGCTGCTCCACCCGGCTCCTTCCCACAACCTCATTGCATGTGATATATGGCAGTTTGCACCCATCATGTCCTCATCTTAACCCAAATCCAAGAAGGGCCCTGTGGCCCTGGAGAGGCCAGGAGACACAAGGGTAAAGACGGAAGAAGCACCTCTTCAGCAGCTGGCCCTAACTGTACAACTCTACTAATTACAGGAGGTATGTGACTCTAGTGTTGTGTGACACTTAGCGGTGCTGCGCTATTAATTCTACCCCAGTCTCATGCTAGTCCCCGCTGAATAAAAACTTAGACACAAGTTGCCTACTAGACCCTGCCTGAACTCAACCTGTTTTATTACTTGCAGCCCATGTGACTGCATGGCATTATCAACACACCATGCTGCAAGTAATATAAGTAAAACACCCCCTCCGTCAATGTAAGGGCGAACAATGTCTACCATTTACATCATTGTCAGACATTACATTCCTTTCAGCAGTATAACTTCAACCAGGAATACTTATTTTCCCCCACCCAAGACTTACAAGTCGCACCAATCGCCCCTCTCATGCCTCGGTGCATTGGCTTCATAACAGTCCTAATTTTGGGATACCATGGGATTGTAGGTACAGGATCACATCACATGGTCTCTCAGACTGGTGAAAAGAGCCGGATCGCCCCTTAGACCATAACGGGTGTGTGGTTCACTATTTTCTCCTGGGAGTCAATTCTGCTCTCCGCAGAGGGTATTACACCATCATCCACTTCTCTTTTGCCTCTGTGCACTGATTCAGGCACGTCGCCATTCGGGGCTGCTCTTGCTGTGCCTTTTTTGTGCTCTGACAAGTTACCATCCACCTCTTCAGCATCTGCAAGTTGCGAAACTCTGAGATAGAATTTTTGAAATGAGGAATGTTTCTGTTGACCTCTTCATCGCCCATGCAGGTTGTCACTTTAGTATCATGACTCTGAATAACGACCACCCATGGGTGTGGCCCAAATGGGATCCAACATTTTCTTCCTGGAAAGAAATCTTTGACAAGTACTAGGATGCTTACTTGTAGATCAGGCTCCTTCTCCCGCCTGTGTCTGCTAGTGTGGTTTTTCTTTGCATGTCTTTGTTGAAGCACTTGCCGATTGTCAAATGGGGATGGAGTTCACTCTGGATGATGAAGGACAGAGTATTGCATTACCAGCCCCATGATAAGATGCCCTGGAGCTTCCCAGTTGTTGTATGAGAAGTCTGGTGGTATTCCTGGAGGAATGAGTAGATAGCACATTCAAGCAGCTGCTGGTTGGCCTGTGCTATTAAAATTAATTTGGTTAATGTCCTCATAAATCTTTCTAACTCCCCATTGGCTTGAGGCCATCGACGAGTGACTCTCCTGTGTCTAATGTTCAGCAACTGCAGATATGTTGATACTTCCTGCCCTTGAAAGGACTTACCATTGTCAGTCCAGGCGATGAAATAAGGTAACCGTCATTTTCTCCAACTTGGGGAGTACCTCATGTGCACCTTGTTTGTTGAGCGGCTCTGCCTTTGGCTATATAGAATATGCATTAATTAGGAACAAGTGTGTGTCTCCGATCAAGAAGACTTCCAAAATCTGTGTGCGCAAACATCCTTGGATGCTAAGGTCCTTATTCTGTAGCAACTGGCCCCAAGGCCCAGCTGCTTGACAACAGGGACAGGACAGTGCTGTCGTGTCAACCAACTCGTCCTTGATCACATACTGCACATATTCCTCTGTCTCATGAGGCTTGTCTTCCTCTTCAGAGATGGCAGCTCTTTGATGACGCAACAGATAATCAGCTGGGTTGTTGGTTACCAGCTGATAATCCCCTGGAGAGTCATATTCTTGCACTTCCCCATTTTTTGATGCACCCAAGTGGTTTTGACACTGTCCCTCTAAACTGCAGAATTAGAAGTTCATGGTCCATGATGACCACAAAAGGATTTCCATATACGTATAGGTGAAAAGTGTGGCACCACCAGTGCATATCAATAACTTTCTTTGTTATCTGTGTGTACCGCTATACTGTCCGGGGTCAACAACTGTCTCGCAAATGCCACAGGTGCCTATTCTTCACACTTCCCCCACCGCACACTGTCCTAATCCTATTGGCTTACATCCACAGCTATGATGGTCTCTCACCTGGGGTCGAAGTACACAAATGTGGTGTCTGCTGAGAAGGCTTCCTTGGTCAATTGGAATGCTTGTTCTTGTTCATCACCCCATGTCCAGGTAGCAGAGGACTTGGAGGGTTGGATCTCAGAGCAGATGGGTCAGAGTGGTCGGATCACAGATAAATCTGCCACATTTGATCCAACAACACAGATCCTGGTCACCATGGACATTGTTTTCTTGTACACGAGTATTCCGCAGCGCCCCACCCCACCCGGTCCAGGGAAGACATAAAGCATTGGACAGAAGGGCACAGCCATCTATGATTGCGACTGAGTTTAATCTCCAATTGCTAGAAATTGCAATGATGAAGAATTTCTTCATTTTTCAAGGGGAATACCATCTACAAACAAAGGGAGTCGCCATGGGTGCCAATTTTGCCCCGAACCTGACAATCCTATTCATGGATAACTTTGAGCAGGAGTTCATCTACAATGACCAGAACCCGTTCAACGCCAAGGTGACCCATTGGAAAAGGTACATCGATGATGTGCTATTGATATGGACTGGCAATGTGACAGACCTTCAAGAATTTCAAAACTGTATCAATGGCAGATCTGATAATATCAAATTCACTAATCATTGGTACAAACAGTCCATTGACTTCTTGGACTACTCCATCAAGGTTGAGGATCGACAACTGTACACCACTTTGCTCAGAAAGCCGGCAGAGAGAAACACTCTTTTAAGATATGGAAGCCACCATCAAAGGGGACTAGGTGGTAACCTGCCTTTCGGTCAGTTCCTGAAGATCTGAAGGAACTGTTTCCACAAGGAAGACTATTTCTACAAGTCTAATGACCTCATTTCCCGGCTGATAGAATGTGGCTATCCAAAGAGGCTGGCCAAATGAGCAAGGAAAAAGCATGGTTTAATCATAACGCTACACTACTGATGCCCAAAGATAGCACTATGGATAAGATGGATAGGATGATATGTGTCACTACTTACAGCACTTGCAGTAACACCATCAGACAAATTGTCAACAAGCACTGGCGGTTGTTGCAGATGCGATTTAGAGACACTAAATCCTTTGATGCACTCCTTTAAAAAGGGTAAGAACATCAGAGACTATGTGGTCTGATCCCTACTTGAAACACCACCTAAATCTACAATCCAAACTCTGTGGCAACTTCTGAAGGTCATTGGCCACTACAAATGTGACGAATGTAAGGCCTGTAAAATGACTCTGGAAACAAAACAGTTCTGCTATCACCATCATAAGATTGACCTGAAGGCACACACAAACTGCAATACGTCAGACGTAATTTAAGCTATCCTATCTCTCTGTTGAAAGATTTACATTGGCTAAACCAAACAGAAATAAAAGCACGAATACTGCAGCATTGTAGTGGGATCAGGTGCGGCACCATTGAGGCTCCACTGGTTGAACTCTTTCAAACAAGCAATCACCAACCCGATTCCATAACATAGGTGGTTTTGGAAAAGATCACTTGGGGGCCCAGGGGTGGGGATTTGGACTCAGTTTTGAATACCCAGAGTGAAAGTGGATGGACTTTTTTGACTATCCATAATGGGCTTAACAAAATGGATGCCACATATGCGCAACTGTCCTGTCTAATCAAGGACTAGAACACACATATTTCTAGCACCCTCAGTCAATTCAACTCAATGTGACTCAAATTTGTATCATATTGTCAGCTACTAAACCATTTTATTGAATTATACATGGGTTCAACTATGCCGCGACTATTTCGAGGACAACATTTTACAATAAATTTTTTCCCACTGTATACCACTACTAGCTGTTAGCCTATGTTGGCTCTATTAATTTTTACATATGTATCTAATGCCAATGTAAAATGACAATTTGGTTTACCCAAACTGTTTACTGTACTTAGACTGTGTCCCTTTGTCTAAATGGTTGGATTGTACTGCCTTATTATTGTCAAAACTGTGGATTGTTTTTCTAATAACCCAAAAACGTTTTTGTGATAGCAACATTCATTATACACTAAGCGTGAGCGGAAAATCCGTTCCGCTCGCGGATTTCGCGGATTTTTGGTAAATCCGCAATCCGTGAACTCCCACGAATTTACTGAAAATCCACGAATCTGCGAGCGGCGGACCCGGGGGGCAAAAGTTCAAGCCTTCAAGCTTGAAGTTGTAACTATTTTAGGATGGCGCCGGCAAGCTGCCAGTGCCATCCTAAAATAGTTACTAAGTTAGCTACAGTTAGCTTCAACAGGAAGCACTAATAGATAAAATAAAGCAGGTGCTCGAGCACCTGCTTTATTTTATCTATTAGTGCTTCCTGATGAAACTAATTTAGTAACTATTTTAGGATGGCGCTGGCAGCTTGCCGGCGCCATCCTAAAATAGTTACAGGATGATGGATGGACAGCTCACTCAAGGGACCCCTGCGCACATCGGTGCGATTGCATAGAAACACACACATGGCCGCTGGAACTAGTTGAAGCTCAAATTCAGTGACTCATTCATCAGCCCAAAAACAATCGTGAGCGTCGTCGAGGCTGGGCTCGAAAATCAGCTGTGATGCTGGATAGAGGCCTTTGCATCCTTGACTTTCACGAGCGCAATCCTCGTGCTGTTCCTGTGACCAGTAGCTTCTTTCACTTGATCTGCTGCTCTGATCGGTCTCTGACCTTGTTTTATACACACAAGAGGCATGTGAACTCGCATGAAAGCCCAGCCCGTTTGGCCCCGCTCACACACTCACGGTGTGCACCGTCTTCCCGCCATTTACCCACTATGATGGACAGCTCACTCAAGGGACCCCTGCGCCCTTCGGGGCGATTGCATAGTAACACACAAATGGTCGCTGGAACTAGTTGAAGATCAATTTCAGTGACTCATTCATTAGCCCAAAAACAATCGTGAGCATGGCAGTGTTGAACCAGAGGGTGGCAGCCTTGAACCAGAGGGTGGCAGGGATGAACCAGAGGATGGCAGTGGCAAACCAGAGGGTGGCAGGGATGAACCAAGGGTGGCAGTGATCAACCAGAGGGTGGCAGGAATGAACCAGAGGATGGCAGTGGCAAACCAGAGGGTGGCAGGGATGAACCAGAGGGTGGCAGTGATCAACCAGAGGGTGGCAGTGATGAACCAGAGGGTGCCGTGAAAAACCAGAGGGTGGCAGCCTTGAACCAGAGGGTGGTAGGGATGAACCAGAGGATGGCAGTGGCAAACCAGAGGGTGGCAGTGATGAACCAGAGGGTGCTGTGATAAACCAGAGGGGGACAGTGATGATCCAGAGGGTGGCGTTGGAGAACCAGAGGGTGGCAGTGATGAACCGGAGGGTGGCCACGATGAACCAGAGGGTGCAGTGATAAACCAGAGGGGGACAGTGATGATCCAGAGGGTGGCATTGGAGAACCAGAGGGTGGCAGTGATGAACCGGAGGGTGGCTGCGATGAACTACAGGGTCGCTAACAGGCTGGACACGTAGAAACAACATGGTCGGACTGTTGCGACCACACAAGTAAGTTCGCGTTCCCGAACTTGTACAAAACCCTTGCAAACTGGCAAAAACAGTGAATTCGCAAATTCGCACGAATTCGAGAATTTTGCGAATTGCGAGTTCGCAAATCCGCAAATTTGCAGAACTCTAATTCGCAAACTTCGCCCATGCTTATTATACACGATACAATATTAACATTTTGACTTTGGCATATTCTTTTAACCAATGTTCGGATTTCACCACTGTATCCATGTCAAAATTGTGAATATTCTCTTTTTATAAATAATTTATTGGGATTTCAACTTCTGCACAGTATCAATGTTTTGCCTATGACAACGGAAATGTCCTTATCTTAAGTCCATCTAGAATGTGCACCATAATTAAGGACAGCCCCCACTCCTCAGACATCTTGTAATACTGCACCTTAGGTGGGTGACAAGCAAGTTTGGTAATTGACTCTAACACTAGCTAGCATCTAGCGTCTTCTCCGCCGTGCATTCAACGTGCACACGTCTCCATCAGTACAAGAAGGCACCGGTTATGTGGTCTGCTGCTTCCTGGATGCAGACCGGAACTGCCGTTGGGTGAGTGGTTAGTCTGTTTTTGATTGTCCTGTAAGGTATTCTTTAGGTTTAGGGTTTCATACTAATACAATGCCATATGTCTGCCTGGTATCGCGGCTTATTAATATTAGTATTGCTTTTCTGGTATTTGTTAACAATCATCCCCTAACAATCTCAATAAGTATAATGTAGTGCCTTATGTGCGTTTTCTTCTGATATCTACAGTAGATTCATCCGCTCATGAGTTTTCGCCTTTGGTACACAGAATGACACTTCGGTCCCTGTGCGGCCCTCATTAAGCTAGAGGGATGATTCTTATACCATGTTTATTGATTTGTTTGGTGTTTTTAATAGATGGACAGCCAGCTGTGGTATGCGTTGGCGCATGATTCCCATTAGGTATACTGGAGAGGATTGTGGTTAGCACTTTATGTGTGGTCCTCTTTAAATTAGCATTCTGAATCTTCTGTACCGACTGTTTCACAAGCGACTTCTTGGCCTAAGCGGTTCAGGTGGTTTCTCCTTAGGTACTATAACATGTAGTTACACTTTGTTTTGTGTGTGGTCCTTTTAAATTAGAAACTAGGATCACTGTATCTTGACTTTTTAATTATTCTCTGGTAGTGTGACTGCACTACTAACAAGTCATTATACAAACACATGGGGCAGTGTGCTTCCTGCTTATGCAATGTTGCCTTAACATAATGTCTTTCAGTTTACTTATCAACCGTGTTCGGCCACCCAGGTGTACTTTGGGCACCTACCACTTTCCTACATTGGACTGTGGTCACCTTTCAATTTACAGTGAGTTTCCCAGTAAATAAGTCAATCATGGTAGTTTTTCCAACCTTATTGTTCTTCTGAATCTAGCACTGACTCTATTTCATCTCCGACTTGCCTAGGAGCCTACAGGCCCTTCTTCTTAAATATACCGCCAGATTCTTCGTGCACCTTTTTATTGGTAATTAACCTTAATAATCCTACTATTAATTACCACTGTTTTACATCCACGTCACCTAATCCTTGCCTAAATAATTCTAGGTGCTCCTGCACCCCCTTCACCAGTCCCTCTGAGTCCTGATGAAGACCCCTCAATAAGAATGAAGTCACCTTTATGACTATAGGGGTTGAAACGTCGACACATTGTAATATGCATCAAACGTAGGTGACAGAGACGTGTTTATCTGCACCTATTCTGTTATTTTTTTGTTTATATGTATTTGCCAAAGAATAAGGCTGGATAGGTTCGATAATATTCTGATGTATATGAACCAAATTACCTTTCCTCCCCTTTACACCATCTCACAATCCTCCCAAAACAATCACTCCTCCTCCCATTTCTGAGTACCAAATTGCATGATTATTGACTCATGCTATGATTGTTTGTTTGATTAAATCCACATATTGTGATGTGAATTGAACCACAATGCATTAATTCATTGTTAACCATGTTTTAATTGATAGCACAACTTGTGACTTTACTTCTTGGACACAATCTGTTAGTTACTATATTTATAACATGGAGGAAATGCTCATGTGTCACTGTGGCCTGTTAAGTAACAAAGATGCGGCTTGTGTATTACTTTTTAGAGATTCTCAAAATGGTATTTGCCCGTAAAGCTGTGAGTATGGTAGATTTTTTAGCATATATCTACCCTTAAAATGGCAGATGTTCACATCAGCAGGCATTCACCAATTTACAATTAGGATGAAGGTGCAAATGTGCCATGTCGTTTTTTTAAAACACCTCTCTATCTGAAATATAGTTTCCATGTAGCAAAATAGCTTACAATGCCAAGATTATGGGGTGTATGGTGTTTTTACATCTAATTTATTTACTTTTGAAGCAATCGCGGCACCCGCACTTTAGCTTAAGATGCTTACAGCTAATTCTAAAGAGAGAAAACTGTATGCGGTCGTTTTGGCAATCGATTCATTTGCAATGCAATAGCTCTAGCATTACTGAAAGTTTGAGCTGTTGGCGTTGAATTAATATTAGCAAAGCCAATAGATTACATTATCAGTAATGCAAGACCTATTGCATTGCAACTGCTTGTTATTACATGTAGGTCACCCTAAGTAGGCCATGGACAGCCCATGGGCAGGGCCGAGTGTATTTAAAAAGTAGGACATACATTTTCAAGTTTTTATTGTCCTGGTAGTAAAATACACTTGCATTCATTTTTCACTACAGCTCGGCCTATGTCTCCCATAGGATATCATTGTAACTTCCAATTGGGAAAATATGGTGTCTCTGGAATCACAATTCAAAAACACAACTTATGTTGGTTTTTAAATTGCTATTCTGAAAATGGCACTTTTAGAAATATTGCATTTTCTTACTATAACTATTTAGTACCTCCTGCCTGTCTCTTGAATACATATCTAGGGTAGGTGACAGTTGGATGCCTACATTCCCTCTAGACAGTCACACACAAAGGAAAGGTAGGTGTTATTGAATGGCCATCTTTATGTTGATGGGTCAACTTAAGCAGGATGTGAGAGAGGAGCTGACACTTAGTCCTGAAAGGGTTGTGCCCTGTAACCACACAAAGGATTTCGGGGAATATTAGCAAGAACCTTGTTCAAATGATCACTGTTTAAGCGGCAGGAAACTGCCGCTAAACAGCAATAATGGGCAAGCTAATATGCGATCTAGAATTCCAATAGAAGCCCAGGTTAGACGTGCAGGAGATCTAACCTGGGCTTCTATTGGAATTCTAGAACGTATATTAGCAAGCTCATTATCGCCGTTTCAGCGACAGTTTCCTGCCTCTGAAACAGAGATAATTTTAACAAGGTTCTTGCTAATATGCCCCTATGTACCTTTCTGGAGTCAGTCTGGAGCAAGGGCAGAAAGGCTGGGTCTTGTGCACTTCAAAGCATTTGTTTGAAGTTTCACCTATGCCAAAGGGATATAATTAGGGCTCCCGGTTTTATGGTATTTATTTTGGGCCATTTCGGTCTGTATTTATTCATATTTATTTTTTGTTTTGCGGACAAATGAAATTGAAAAACTGTACATTTCCATATCTATTTAACGAATAGATAGCATTTATACTTTAATGTCTGACTTGTTTTAGCTATTTAAGCTGCCAAATATTACATAACAATACACCCACTGGTAAATATTAGCATTATACCTTAAATGTATGATGACATATATATCATTATTTAAAGAAATGTCATCCTGTTTTTTAATTTTCCACGCTGTCCATCTGCTCAGCTGTTGACTCATAATTCATGAAGGACAGCATCGACAGTAACTTAAAAGAAGCACAATTTTCTGTATTTATCCACTTTTAAAAATAAATGCAGACAAAAAACACATTGTTTTCTGTCTGTATTTATCTGTAAATATCTGTAAAAACTGAAAACAGGGAACCTTAGATATAAGTAATAGGCTTTTGACACCAAAGCTTATGGAACTGAAGACATTCTACCAGGAAGAAAGACTGCTGTGCTGCCAGGAGACACTGCTGTTTTGCTGAACTGCTTTGCTGGTTTGTCCTGCTGCATCTTTCCTGGGAGTGAGAAGGAGTGGACCCTACTTCTCCACATTTTAGAACCTAGGTACTCTCCAAGGGCTTGTTGGCTTGCCTCCTGTTTCTGAAGTCTCAGTGATATAAAAAGGTTACCTTAATCTTCAACTCATCACCTGAACTTTACTTGCTCTGCTAAGTGGTGTCAATCCAATTCAGTGCCCTTGGAAGTGGGTTTAAAGTGTTGTATCTGTCTGAAGCTATGCATCGACATTGTTGCACCGATTGGAACTGACGCATCTCCTGCTGTGAGATCAGACTTAATGCATCACAGCTGTTGCAGAGACCAGGTCAGCACATAATATTCGGTACTGCTGTCTATGCCATCAGAATCATTGCATAGATACCAACACATCGCTGCCACTGTGTGGAGATCTATGTTTTACACCTTCAGCATGGATTAGTTTGCTGCAACGCGTTCGGAACCGCTGCACTTGAAACCAGCGTATCTCTCAAGGGAACCAAAAGATTGCTGCAGTTGCTTGGAGAAATCTAGCACAACACTCTGACTGCATGAGGATAATCGATGCGTCTCATGCTGTGACACGGATTAAGGTATTGTTGCTAAACAGCCACTGCTTGGGTCCTTTAATCAGCCTGTGCTCCATCACGCAATGCTTCAACTCTTGATTTTGTCCCAGTCCAGTATAACCAAATAATTCTCTTAGCGTTATTTGCTTCTAAGCACAATAGTTGCGTTTACTTTTTCAAACTTCATATCTGGACTTGTACTGATTGAATTTTTGTGGTTTTGGTCTGGTTTTATTTACAAAATTATTCTCAATTTTTCTTAACTGGTGTGGTCTTTTGTGGTGTTTTCACTGTCGTACTGTGTGTTGTGAGCACAAATACTTTACACATTGTCTCTGAGTTAGGCCTGTGTGCTCTGTGCTAAGCTACCAGAGGGTGAGCACAGGTTAATTTAGAGTGTGTTACTGATTTACCCTGGCTAGCATTGTGGTTCCTGCTTAGACAGGGTGCATTCCTCTGCCAACCAGAAACCCAATTTCTATAAACATCCTTGTATTTTCTGCCCCACATCTCATCAGTTTCATCAGCAAAAGCACATGTGCTAGCCAGTTCCTTTAAAATGGTGTGAAACATGTTTATGGACTCCTCTGAGTGTTGCCAACCCTGGTGGAGACACAGGAGGATGTGTTGGCTGGCTAACACTGGGACGGCCTGCCACAGGCACGGTGGTTTGAGTTGTAGTCAAAGAGGTGGCAGGGCTATCCTCCTAGGCTGTCTGCCTTTATATTGGGCACTTGGGGACTGCTCCCTTGTGGAGCGGTGGCTAGAGGGTACTTTTCTGCCAGACCCCTCAGCTTCTGCTGGGAGCGCTGGCACCTTAACCCCAAAACAGCACTGGTTGCTCAGTGGAGTACCGTGAATGCCACACCTAGGTATGGCTGCTGCAGAAGGTGTAGATCAGCTTCTGGGGTCGGGTGATAGCAGACTCAAACCACGGCCTTTTAGGGAGACAAGAGGGTCATCCCGCCCCCTTTCATTCTCTCCTTTGGGGACAGCTGTGCTGATACAGCTACGCTCCGTGGCAGCTTTGACCTGCACTGAGACTAATGAGATTAGCAGTGGGCGCACATCTGGCCCAAGAACTGCTCAACACTCCTTGGGCGCTACGCATCTGCCACACACACTCAAATAGCAGAGAGACCAGGATGGGGCGGATGTGTGGCACTATCACTGGGCACGGCTCCTCGTGGTTCCACGGCCACCACGCACGCCTGTCAGAGCAAAGGAGGATTACTCACCCTCATCGCCAAAGTAGTGTTATGCGTCACCTGGAGATGCCATGCTATCAGACTGCTGTCCGGGCCCCAAGATAGGCCCCCCTAAAAAAGACTCCGACACAGAGTGTAGCTGTACTCGGCAGTGGCGAAGGTGGTCTCCCTAGACCCCACCTAGCCCAAGCCTCTTCTATTACTTGCGGCCTACAAGACTGCTGTAGGTAACATAAGTAAAGCACTCCATCTGACTCAGTCAGTCAGTCAAAATACTTGTATTCGATTTTGGATAAAATCCTAAAAAGACATACATTTCATACAAAAAGTGCCACAATACATTTACGAAAATTGATTCAGCTACAATCACGTTTTAAAAGTTTAGATATATCCAAAAGTATTAAAATTACAATCCATAAAAACAGTTAATAGGGGAGTTTATACAAAAATGGCCGTGCAAAATGTCAATGTAGGCAGCTGATTCCTGAAGCATGACCAATGCCTACCAGTTACATCACTGGTAGACATTACAGTGACCTGCCGACCAGTACTTGACACACTACAGTAAAACAAGCCACATTTCGGCAAAATGAGGCTGATGCGTGCCAGGACTAGACTACATAAAACTTAAAACGCCCTCAACAGGGTCAAAGCAGTCCCGAAAAAACGTTTAGAAAAGTGCAGCCACACACTTAAGCAGATTGAGCAGGGAAGCCGGTGCCTATGTATGGTTAAGAAAACATATTAAGTGAGGGTGATTTGGATGTAATTGGTTAATGCATTGAAGTGCAGACCAACAGCACATATAGCACCCATGGGTTGTCATCAGTGGGGGTGCGACTAGACACTGTGCTCCGGAGGAAATATTCAGCATAATTATGAGCAACACTAAGGCCCATGATATTCACTGCATTTAAGGGAACAAAAGTTGATTAGCTGCATCAGAGGAATATAATTGCAACCAGGCAGTGATCAGGGGGAGCTAAAACCAAAAAATGACAGACCAACCTGATGGCTGACAATCAGTGGATGAGCGATTGCAAAGTACTAGGAAGTGAATGTGAACTACAGTGGCCTAACAGCAATAGAACATTTAAACAGAATACTATTCAAGCCAATGTACACAGCAATTATGTGATCCACTCCTATCCACAAACTAACCCACCCTCCCCCCAGATATAGGAAAGTTTGAAATTGACAACAGACTAAGTAAAAAACCAGAGTTCAACCTGGGGGGGTCAGAGCAGGGGGATAGAAAAGCTGAGAGTTAAATTAATCTGACACCAAAATGCTACGACCACAAACGCCCAGGGGGTGAATGTAGAGTTCCAATGCCCCAAAGCAAACATAACATGGCATGTAGTCAATCAGCAGGATGGATGCAAGAAGGTGGTAGTTGAGACACGGCATGCTGAGAGAGCCGTAAGACAATATAGAACTGTGGTTGAAGAAAAAAGCTATCTTATAAAGGCCTATAATGATGATCCATCACATGGCAACGGATAGCTAAGATTACCAAAGAACTCATTATCTTTACCACTTTCATTATGACAGCAGAAGACCCTAGAGAGGCAAAATGGGATCAACTATTAAAACTGATTTGTCAGCAGCCACATAAAACTCAACGACCTCACTTCTAACCTTGCTGGTAAATGCTTTGAACATGCATCAATGAAAAATGGATGTCCAAATTGAAATACTTTCCAGCAAAGCCACAAAACTGATAGATTTGGACAATAGACTGAGGACTGAAAGTAGAAACACACCACCAGTGATACATTACTTCTGGGGTAACACCATTTACAAACTGCGGACACTCCCAATTATTTTAGACTCCATGATAACAGGATGATTACAAATAGAAAAATATATATAAGGGCTCAAACAAGGAAAAGGCCCACACCAGTTTTGGAAATGGAAACAGCTTACAGTGATACTCAAATTAAATGCAGTAACGAGGCGGACTTAATCAAAGGAACCCTGAACCATAATTTGCACGAGTAGACACCTGCTCCACAGCAAATCAAACCATAAAAAGCACTCGAATAGTACTTTACATTAAACACATTGCATGTGCCCCATGGAGCAATTACTGTAAAGGAATAATTAATCTGCATAGCAAACCGGAAACACATAACCAGAGGGCCTGCATCATCTCATTTTGACCCTAATACCATAGGTGGCCTCGCTGCATTTTCCTCCAACCATTAAAAATCCATCGGGTCGCTGTACATTCCATGTTTGTCATGCGGCTCATCTCGTGATTCTCAAGCAGGGAACATCGCTAAAGACTTCAAAAACCAGCATGCACCAACGAACATGCCCGGATGGGCGGGACTATTTATATCTGAAAATTCGCGAGTTAATCCGAAGCAGCATGTCACCTGAAGCCGCGCTAGTGATCAAGGGAATCTTTCCAGAAACGCGTATGGCAAGTCGGAAAATTCCGCTCTAGAAAAGCCATGATTGAACATGCAGCTGCCTGTCAAGCATTAAAAGGTGAAATCTGGTGTTTTTTCTGCTGAGCAGTATCAATTGGAATATATAGTGGCCCACTCTGGCCACCAAAATGCACCACTGCATTGTGCAGGTCCTTGCGTCTTGAATCTCAAGCACGGCTGAGGAGCGATGTTGCCTGCTTGAAAAGCACGAGACGATGTTTTTTTAATCGTTCCTGTGCGCTCCATAACACTGGAACCAAGCTATCCTGGCTGAAGAGGGGTGAAACCCCGAAACCGGTCCTAGCAGGCTTAATTCCGATCCAGGGAGGACCTGGCTTAGTAGTTCGGGCTGGACTGTTCCCATGATGCTCAGGGTAAAGACTGATATGCATATTGACTGGATTCAAACTGGAATGGCATGGTGAGAAAAAAAACGCTGGATTTAGGCCCAGATCTCTGTACTGGGGTGAATGTATGTCATTGTTCTGCATTCTGTCCATCAACTGTGGTTTTAATATGTAACTAGACAATATCATTATTACACATTTACCATAATCAATTAAATAATCAATCAATCAATCATAGACATTTATAGAGCGCTCTACTTACCCGGAGGGTCTCAAGGCGCTGGGGGGGGGGGGGGGGGGGGGGGGGGGTGCTGCTACTGCCCGAACAGCCAAGTCTTGAGCTTCTTCCTGAAGGCGAGGTGGTCTTGGGTCAGGCGCAGGTCGGGAGGGAGGGAGTTCCAGGTCTTGGCGGCCAGGTAGGAGAAGGACCTTCCTCCTGTTGTCGTTCTTCGGATGCGGGGGACGGCGGCGAGGGCGTGACTGGCTGATCGGAGGTGTCGTTTGGGAGCGTAGAAGTTGATGCGGTTGTTGAGGTAGCTCGGGCCTTGATCGTGTAGGGCTTTGTGTGCGTGGGTGAGGAGACGGAAGGTGATTCTCTTGTTGACCGGGAGCCAGTGCAGGTCTCCTAGGTGTCCGGAGATGTGGCTGTGTCGTGGGATGTCGAGGATGAGTCTGGCTGAGGCGTTCTGGATCCGTTGGAGTCTCTTCTGGAGCTTGGTGGTGGTTCCGGCGTAGAGGGCGTTGCCGCAGTCCAGTCGGCTGGTGACGAGGGCCTGGGTGACAGTCTTCCTGGTCTCGGTGGGGATCCACCGGAAGATCTTCCGTAGCATGCGCAGGATGTTAAAGCACGACGAGGAGACTGCGTTGACTTGCTTGGTCATGGAGAGGGAGGAGTCCAGGATGAAGCCCAGGTTGCGTGCGTGGTCTGTCGGTTTGGGTGCAGTTCCCAGGGCGGGGGGCCACCAGGAGTCGTCCCAGGCGGAGGGCGAGGATCCCAGGATGAGGACTTCCGTCTTGTCGAGTTCAGCTTCAGGCGGCTGGTCGACATCCACTCGGCTACTTCTTTCATTCCTTCTTGAAGGTTGGCTCTGGCGGTGGTGGGGTCGTTGGTAAGGGAGAGGATCAGCTGGGTATCGTCGGCGTAGGAGATGATGTTCAGGTTGTGTTGGCGTGCGATGGCCGCGAGGGGGCTCATGTAGACGTTGAAGAGGGTAGGGCTCAGTGAGGATCCTTGGGGTACGCCGCAGATGACTTCGGTGGCCTTTGATTTGTACGGTGGTAGTCGGACTCTCTGGGTTCTTCCGTCGAGGAAGGAGATGATCCATTCCAGTGCCTTCTCCTGGATTCCGACGTTGTAGAGGCGCTGCACTAGGGTGCGGTGGCAGACGGTGTCGAAGGCCGCGGAGAGGTCTAGGAGGATGAGGGCCGCTGTTTCTCCGTTATCCATCAGGGTTCGGATGTCATCGGTGGCAGCGATGAGGGCGGTCTCGGTGCTGTGGTTGGCTCGGAAGCCAGACTGTGAGGGGTCGAGGGATCCGTTCGTCTCGAGGAAGGCGGCCAGTTGCTTGTTGACGGTTTTCTCGATGACTTTGGCTGGGAACGGGAGGAGCGAGATGGGGCGGTAATTCTTGAGTTCGGTGGGGTCCGCTGTTGGTTTCTTGAGTAGAGCGCTGAGTTCGGCGTGCTTCCAGCTCTCAGGGAAGGTGGCGGTGTCGAATGAGGTGTTGATGATGTCCCGCAGGTGGGGTGCAATGACAGCGTCGGCCTTGTTGAAGACGTGGTGAGGGCAGGGGTTGGTCGGAGATCCGGAGTGGATGGAGTTCATCATGCGGACGGTGTCTTCGGTGCTGATGGGAGTCCAGGCGCGGAGGGTGGTGGTGGGGGGCGGTGGTTCGGTTGAGTCGGACGTGGCGTTCGTCGGTTGGGTGTTGAAGCTGTTGTGTATGTCCGCGATCTTGTTGTGGAAGTAGGAGGCGAGGGAGTTGCAGAGTTCTTGCGATGGGGTGATGTCGTTGTTTCCGGCGTTGGGGTTGGAGAGCTCTTTCATGATGTTGAAGAGTTCCTTGCAGTTGTGTGCGTTGTTGTCCAGTCGGTCCTTGAATGCAGTTTTCTTGGTGTCGCGGATCAGCTGGTGGTGCTTCCGGGTGGCAAGCTTGAGGGTGGTCATGTTGTCCGGTGTTGGCTCCCTTCTCCAGGCTTTCTCGAGGGCTCAGCAGTTCTTCTTGGAGCTCTTGAGTTCGTCGGTGAACCATGGGGCCTTCTTGCTGCCGGGTCTGCTGGGCGGGGTCTTCAGTGGGGCAAGTCTCAACAATACATTAGTAATTAATTGTTAATTAATTTTACCTAACCTCACACCCTACATACATACAAACCTAGCGCCCTGCTACAACCGTATAAATTACAAATTATAAGTAAATAAAAAAAGGGCACTTAAAATTACAAATATATTTATTAGTTGAATAACCATTATTCAAGCAATATTAACACATAAAAATTAATATATGGGGGTGCATGGTGGCCGTACACTGAGCAACTGTGAGCTCCTGGGAGAGAAGTGCTATGTACCGCTTTGCAGTATCCCAACCTCCCCAACCCAAAACACGTAACTAGAGTGTAGTTTCTGAAACGAGAGGCAGCGGAGGAAGATCAGAAGGCTTGGAGGCCCACGCATATGAATAAGTGTATCTATTCACTGGCAAGGCTGGTGCTAAGATTTTGACTTTGGGGTATACGCTGCTCACCTGGAATACAGTGGTTGTAAGGGTGAAACCAGTGCTGGAATTGACCTCTGCAATGTCTAAGGACACAGTGAAGGGGTAGCCGTGTGTGTTTGGTGGGGTTGCAGGGGTTGTAGCCTATGTTTTTAAAACTGGGAGGCCGGTAAATCCTCTGGGTAAAAGCTGCAGTGGAAGTGGTAGAAGGGTCCCAGACACTAAGCTAAAGATAACCCCCTTACTCAAATATTTAAGTCCTACCGGTCCTACAGAGTCCATAGGGATCTGACGAAGATACATGTAGGCAGGGACTGAGAATGGAGAATCCTATTGCTACTTCCACTGTTGCTTCTGATGTCCCAATCAGTACAGTCAGGCCCCCTGAAGAAGAGGAGAGAAGGTCAGGTTAAGAATTTTGAACTATAATCCTGATTGCTGCCAGTAATATGTTTGAAGTCCTTGCCTCAAGAGAAGAGCCGGGCCTGGCTAAGGAGCAGTATCTGGAGTAGAAAAAGCCAGAGAGCGAGTACAGGAATCGGTGGCTGACAGTCTTCTGGCCCTAAAAGAAGAGGTGAAAAGTAAGTTTGAGGATATCAGAGGCTAACCAGGTGGGCATTCAAGCCTCCTGCTCTGTCTTGGCTCAGAAATAGATGAAGCGGCTGCATGTACTAGAGCTTTGGAGAGGAGGTTAGCTCAATCAGACAAATAGACCCAAAAAACACCACATGGATAAGTTTACTGACCAAGCAAAATCAAGGATTGGGGAAGATCTCAAGAGGGTGTGGAACCATTCTTGGAGGAACAATCTTAGAATCTGGAATGTGCCCGATGCTGCGGAAAGAGCTCATATCAAGAGCTGCGTAATTTTTCAGCTGATGGATACAGTCTTGAAAGATTGGCCAGAAATCAATTAAGAACATGAGGAACCCTCAATTATTGAAACCAAGGAAGAAATTGGTCAACTTTCTTTTGTAAAGGAGGCAATCCTTCTTGATTAGAGGGTTCTCCTTCACTATTCAATCAGATGTGTGCAAAGCGACAGATCAACAGCGGTGGGAACTTGGAAGGAGAATGGATGAACTGTAAAAACTGGGGGCAAAAGTACAACTAAAATTCCCAGCAATGCTTGGTATGATGTGGAGCACGCAGCTGTATAGTCATCGGGCTATAGAAGATGTGGATGCATTGATTGACATCATAAAAAAGGGGCTGTCTACTGAATATGAGGAAGTCTTTGAATACCAGGCGTGTGGTGTTGGGGGATCTAGGAGGGTTCACTGCGGTTAAATAATCATGACTGTGATCAGTTAGTATTTTCTGGGGAAGCTCATTAGGTGTCTACATGTCTACAAGCATAGGGAGGGCTCCTGGGGGGGGGGGTTGGGGTGGGTGCAGAAATGGGCACAGAGGAGCAGTGCGAAAAAAGAAATTCTCGAGGGAGTTGGTTTTCATGTTCACAGGCACCAGATAGTCTATTGGAATCATTCTGCAGGGACCCATTTGATTCCAAGTGAGAGTAGAGTTTTAGATGGGTGGAGAGCTGTGTGGTTTTCAACCAAGCTTAGTGTTGTAGGGGGTTGTGATTTTGGTATGAAAGGCGGCTGGGGTGGAGGTTATTTCTAAGCATGGGCAGAGTTCACAAAGTTCCGTTATGTGGAACTCCGTGAAGTGCAAAAAAACTTTTGTCGCAAGCATAAGCGGCAAATCACATTGAGAAATCCCACCGCCCACGTTGAGAAATCTCACCTGGCAGTTGATTTCTCTTGCGCTCGCCAACTTGATATTGACCAGCACAAATGAGGAAAAATCTCGCCGAACTGTGAATTTTCCTCGCTCGTGCTTGCCAACTTAATATTGATCAGCGCAACCGTAGAAAAAACTTCTCTCCGCAAACTCCACAATCGGAGCTGAGTTCACCACCCAGACTTAGTTATTTCCACAAAAAAAGATAGTTCTGGTAAGTGAGTCCTGGTAGGTATGTGACGTGCTGCTTTCGAGTTTGCCTGCACTCAATTCAATGGTCCAAATTTGGATGATTCCTACAGTATGGCAAATTTAGAGTGGAACCTCGTTGAGTACACAGCACTTATGAATTATAAAATCAAGCTGGAAAGAAAGTGTAAGGAGCGGTGAATTGCTGGATGCATGAGATAGTTTGATTATGGGGAGCGAGCTGGAGCGTTACTGATATGGAAGGCGAGGGTCGATAGATCTAGAAATATCACTGAGGAATGGGTTGTCAATACCCAGTGAGATGTCACAAATAAAGTTGAGGATATGCGTGGACAACTGGTTTCATTTTCCTTTACATTACACATGGAAGAGGTATTCATGGAGCTGGATAGGAACAGAGAGTGGTTGTGGGACATCAATCTCCCTGAACTCACGGAGGAGGATAAGGAGTGTTTGGAAGCACAGATCACTCAGAAGTGGATCAGGGAACGACTATCGCACATTAAGAATGGAAAGGCATCTGGTCTCAATGCCATCCCCTCAGAGCTCTAAAAGATTTGTAAGAGAAAATAGTACCAGTGTGGGAGGCACTGTTTAATTTGGTACATCAAAGGAAGGTACAGATCGCTTACTCACGGAAGGAAGCCACGATAGTGCTTATCTTAAAACTTGCAAATGATCCTAAGAAGGCTGATTCTTATTGACAGATCTCCCTACTGAATGCAGATTACAAGGTTTTTGCAAGTATTTTGGCTCGGAGATTGGCCGTGCTAGCCACCCAGTTAATACATCCTGATCAGAAGAGCTTTATTTCAAAAGTGCAAATTCACGATCTTACTCAGCAGTTGATTGGGTCTATGGACTTAGCCACAGCTTAATCGATTCCCTTGGTGGTAGTCACAATAGATGCAGTCAAGGTATTTTAGTGAGTTTGTTGGACTCTTTTGTGGGAGGTATTGGCAGTATTGGGCTTCAGACCCTGCTTTATTTGGACACATCAGAGGTTAGATGAAAATTTGTCGACCAGAAATTTGCTGAATAGGTCATTGACCAAGAGTTTTGGTATTTATAGAATACCTCCACAGGGTTGCCCCTTGTCTCCCCTATTACTCAATATTTATATTGAGCTTTTCAGACATCCACTTAGAGGGGATGTTCTGGTTACTCCTTTTATCGCCTTCTATTTTAGTACTAAGATCGTGATATATGCAGATGACCTGATCATCTATACCTTAGATCCTGTTCAGACTATCCCTAGGGTGCAAAGCGTGGCAGAGGAATTTGGGGTCTTATCAGGATATCTAGTGCATAATTCCAAGTTGGAGGTGAAGTGCTGGAATGTAGTAGATTGGAAGGGGGTTTTACACAGGAGATTAAGTACCTGGGCATCATCATTGCCAGTCCTATCAAGGCCATACACCAGCATAATCTGAGGAGCATTGCAAAGGAGCTGGTTGCTATAATTGCTGGATAAAATAACTTGCCTCTGACAATTTATGGCAGGGTTAACTTGATTAAGATGCAGGGTCTTCCCAAATTGATGTATCATTTTACTGTATCCCTCTCACATTTCCAAAATCAGTTATCAACAAGATCCAGAGGAAAATAACACATTTTATATGGGCCTCAGGTGGGCAAGGCTTGCCTTGAAAAAGGTGAGACATACGCTTGAGAATTGGGGGTCTACCTCTGCCAGACTGTTTTTGTATTGTATGGCCTTTCAGTAATAAAACTGTAGGATGTCTTCTAGCTAAGCTGGATGGTTCAACTTGGAGGTTGTTACTGGCAGGTATGATTAGAGAGTCTGAATCCTCTGAGTTCTTATACAAGTTTGGTGCTCTGAAATAAAAAAAAGCTGGGTTAAAGGATCTAAAGGCTGCACTCGGCTTATAGCTTAGAGTTATGATAATCTTGGATATTGGTTACTATTCTAATTCCGCCCCCATCTGGGATTCCCCAGGTAACCCAGAGTGGTTGAGGGATGGGCTAGGCATTCATTAAGGAGGGGTGAGATAACTACCTGGGGGGGAATTTTCAGTAGTGTAGGGGGTATTACACTGTGAGGTCTTAAGTGCTAAAACCGTGGCTCAATATCAACGTTTAAATACCTGCAGCTGTCTTCCTGGCTAGCAAACACCATTCAGGAGATGGGAAGCACCTGGGTGTGAGAGATTGCCTACCAGACCCCTTCAACTATGGTATCCAGGCTCCTCTCATCTGTCTTCGCAGGGATACGAAAGGGGACACAACCCGGAAGTCCCTCCCTCGAACACCGGAAGCAGTTACCCAGGGCCAATAAGAGAGGAGTGGAATAACGGTTACGAAAAGGAAGTCGGTGGAACCAGGACAGCGTGGAAGGAAGACGCGGGACCCGAACACAAGCAGGAAGACGCGGGACCCGAACACAAGCAGGAAGACGCGGGACCGGAACACAAGCAGGAAGACGCGGGACCCGGTTTCAAGCGGGAAGACGCTGGACCCGAGTGCAAGCAGGAAAACGTGGGACCCGGTTTAAAGCAGGAAAAAGACGCAGAACTCGACCAAAAGAAGACCTGGACATCAGGAACCACCGAGGACGAAGACGAGACGTGGTCCGAAGATTGGTGGTGTCCGGAGGTGGCTGGAGAGCGGCCGTGACTCAGGAGAGTTACGGCGGAGCCAGGTTAGTGATTGTAAACTGGGAATAGACGGGAGAGGGTGGTAAACGAACAGGTGTGGGTAGCATCCAACAAAGTGATATCTCTGAGTTCTTTGTGAATGAAACGCTGCCTTAGTTTAAATCCCATGTTACCGTAGGAACGGTCCGCTCCTATACCCTTCTTTTCTAATCGAACACTAGTTGATAACAGTTATGATACCCATTTGGGTGTGGTAGAAACACCTATCCTTGTCCTCTTTTTCAACCTTTACTTTATGGGATGGGACTGGTCTCCAAACGCTTAGGTACACTTGTATGCTATGATGTTATAGCGTTACGACCTTTTGAAACCGCAATACATTATTCTAACGGCGCCTTTCATTTCTTTGTTTTTCTATGAGCCTCCGGGGAACACACCACAATCAAGGACAAACCGAAGACCGGACTTCATCATCCTCGTCGGACTCGGATGACGCTGTAAAACATCCAAAACCAATAACTCAACAACCTTCAACTTCTTTACCACTTATTAATAAACCTTCCTTTAAACCTATTCTTCAGCCTCCTCGCCTGTTTATCAAGCCTGCCCTCCCACACTGGGAAATGGAGTTGGCACTTCAGGTTGTGTTGGAGGGTGGTTTATACCACACAGAAACTAACACTGAATGTGTTACCCGAAATAACAAGACACACTTTGGAGAAGAAGGAATTGAGTCTGGAGTGACACTATTTATTTAAACAAGGATTTAAAGAGCACTTCCAGGCTCCTCCAGTGGACTACTCATCTTGACGCCGCGCTCCGCGCATTTGCCAGCTCATCTTCTGCTTCAGCCTTCCCTCAGCCTCCCACGCCTCGCCGGACCCGCTCCGCGGGTCCCGCATCGTGGTTAGAGGCAGTTTGCAGCTTGGGGCAGCTTGGGGCATTACCCTCATTAACACCGACACCGGCAGGGCTGCGAGGTAAAGCGGAGGACTCCATTGTCCAGGAGTCTCCGCGCGCCCGTCTCCAGCTGGGCTCCTCTCCCTGCCGGCCACGCCCCCTCGGTACAACCTCTAAAAGGAACTACAACTCCCGCCGCGCGGGAGCGCGCGGGAGGGCGCCGGGAGAAGCCCGGGACAAGGGCGGGACCGTCTGTGGCCGTCCGGGGCCGAAGGAGGCCGGGCCGGGCCCACTCTCCTTGCTCTTCCTGTTATTCCATCCTATTCATTGAGTGTTTCTTTCTCGCATTTTCGCTTTAAACGCCCTATTGTAGCCCCCAGTGAGGTCTACCCTGGAGTCAACTCAGGCACAGGCTATTCAAGGGTCTCCTTTGTTAGGACCCTTGGACAAATTCTTCGCCAAAATCAAGTCTGATGTAGACCGGGAACTTTTACTGGCTGAGAAACGGGCGGGTCGACGTTTATCTATTGACAAACTGAAATTAAGACCCTTCCAATCCTTGGACACAACCACAACCACAACATCCCTTTCAACTTCTTTGGACCTAATTTTACCAGTAGAACATGTTAATACCCCACCACTCGTAGAAGATATCCCCCTTATTTTTCAGACTAATTTCCCTTCACAGAATGACTTTATTAATATCTCAGATTCCATTCACCTTCAAGTATATGACACCCAGACAATAGATCTATGCACTCCCCTCGTAGAACCACCCCTTCTCTATGACCCAGCCATTCCATCTCCCGTGTTCACACCAAGCTTACCTGATAATCACACTAAGTGCATCACTGAGGACCAGCCTCTATTGTCGCCATTTAGGGTTACTACTAAAAGTCGTAAAACCCCTTCCAGCAAAATTCCTTTAGGCTCCCCACCAAGGAAGCGAAGAAAGAAGCTGATAATTAAAAAGAGAGCCATACCCCCAAATAAAGCGCCACATAATATATTTACTATCCCAAGCAAGGCCGGACCGGTAGACCCTGTAAAAGAGATGACTCCCAGTTCTATTTCAGTACCTAGTTATACTGGATTATTGGGGGACATCGATTGTTTAATAAAGGCATTGATCCTTCCCCTGACCGAAAGGATCAAAAGACTAGGGGAGAGTGTGGAAAAAATTTTGCAAGGCCAAACGGGGACATCCTGCCCGAAACCGAACTCCCCTGCTGTTTTAATACAGCCCATTAATGAATCTAAATCTTCTAATAAAGTGACCGGTATTTCTAAGGCAACTGCACCACCTTTAACTGGGCCAACAAAACCGTCTCAGACTTCCATTCCACAAGTTGAAAAAAGCAATAATAGCCATAACAGAACTATTGCTTTGGAAAAACCCGCGATTACAGAAAAATCTCATACTTCTACACGTCCTTATAGTACGCACCCAAACAATGGTACTAATTCAAATCTCCCTCCCATTCCCCTACATCTACCCATTAGCAAAACAAAGAACATCGTAGATTTGCCACCTGAATGTTTAAATTACGTTATAGCCCTTACAGGAGTGCCACCCCCCCCAGAGGGCAACCGTGAACACCATACCAACCTGAAAAACAAGGTCATCTACTGGCTTAGGAGAAATAGACCACTCCCGCCTCACCTGAATGGTGATATCGTTTCAGCCAGGCGTTGCCAATGGGTCGGTACTAGACCCAAGGATATCGAAGGAGAAGTGATCTTAGTTAACTTTAAAGATCACAGATTGGTAACCCATATCAGCGATTGGTACCCCGGAACAGGGGAGGGGGGAATTTCAACTCACAATTTAAGTTATTTTTACCCTGAGACAATGCTGAAAAAACCGCCAGCCCAGCCTAGACTCTACCACCCCGATAGTTATGGCCGCCAAAAAACCCCTGGTGGCCCTAATACACCTATACCACACAAACAACACAGGGGCTACAACACTTTTATCCCATATCACTCGAACCCCCCAGCCCCATTGACGTACAGATCTTTTGCTCAAGACAGCCTAGCCCAGGCGAGGACATCAAGGGATCAGAATCCCCTTGATTACACTAATGATCCCCGTTTGCGTCCCAGTCAGGTATTTTTACCGCAGAGAAATCCGCACGATCTTAATGCTCACTGGGGTACATTATGGCCTCAAAATCCTAAAGACTTGTGGAATATACCCCTGTCTAATTTTTATTACCCGCTTTCTGGCTTAGACGACAATGAATGACTGCACAAGTCAATCATTACTGGAAAATCTCATGTGGTTCCGCGGACTATTTACCGCTCCACTGACCATTTTTTGTCATCCAGCCAGTTTAAAAACCATCATAACAGCCAACACGGAGGGACACTGGCGGATATGGATTCTCTGAGTGAATCGCGGCCATTTGGTCATCCACAGCCTCAACAGCCTCAACAGTCCATGAAAAACGGTTCTTTATTTAATCCTTTGAGCCCTTCTCATGTTCCTAGTAGTATAACACAACAACTAGACTTACCATGTGCGAATCTAGGTCGCACTCGGGGAGATACAAGTCACGTCCCTGCTAAAAAATCACTTCTTTCTTGGAACGTGGCTGGCCTGGCTAGTAAGGTATCAAATAAAGCTTGGCTAAATGCCATACACACGCATGACATTTTATGTTTCCAAGAAACTTGGTGTTGTGAAGAAGTACATCTTTTGGGGTACCAAACTTTCTTCTCCCCTGCCACACCATCCGCCCATGGTCACAACAAGGGGGGGCTCTGTGTCTATGTCTCAACAGTAGCAAAAGTCAAGATCCACAAATTTTTCTCTTCTACTCACTTTCAAATTCTATTCTTCAAGTGGGGTTTACTAGAGAATATAGCACTGTTGAATTTTTACAACAATATGGCGGACACTGAACTGGAGTCCACTATGTCTGAGTTATCACGCTTGCTGTCACATACTGTGAATCATCTTAAGGGGACAACAATAATGTGGGTTGGGGATTTTAACTGCACGATTTTCCCCCACTCTGATTCCCCCTTGTGTGGTATTGTAGGTCTTGGCGAGGACAACTCAACTCACTTTGTGCACACGAAGAGGGGAATGTTGTTGAATACTTTTCTCTTTAAATTCGATCTTTGTTTTGCCAACCAGTTTTGTCCCACACCAGTGCAGTTTGAGCCTACCTTTTTTGGCAGGGATTGCAATTCAACTATTGATTTCATTCTGATATCGACTGCCAATACAGGAATTTTGAGCTCATGTGTGGTTGGCAAGGAGGTATTCAGTGATCATTATCCCCTTTCCATTAGTATAAAAGTAGAGGAGTGCAACACCAAAAAAGCTACCATTCCCATGTACCCTTATAGGACTGAATTATCCAAAACAAATGGCTATGTTGTAAAGTGGGACAAGATTGTACCCGATGTGTTTTTGAAAAAACTACTCTCTAACTCGACAAATGATGTCAACCTTTGTTTAGAGGCTCAGGCAGACCCCCTCTCTGTGATGTCCGCGTTTGCTAATATTCAACAGCGGATAAAAACCTTACTGACACGAGCAGCAAACAATAACCCTTCAACCAGGGAAGGGTGGTTCGATGGGAAATGTACAAAAACTCTAAAAGCTCTCAAAAAAGTTTTGGCCCTCAAACCTAGAGACCCTGACATAATTCGTAGCGCTAGGCGAGCATATAAATGCGCATTAAAAGAAAGAACCCAGTCCTTAAAAAAGCAAGCTTGGTCAACATTAAGAGAAGCATCTGCCCAGAAAGATACTACCAAGTTCTGGAGACTGGTCAAGTCTTTGTATCAACCGAATAATAGCGGTAATAAAATAGAATTGGCTATAACAGGTGACAGATGGTTGGAACATTTTAGGCAGTTATATAGGGACATAAAGCCAGCAGACACTGTTACATTGACGGGGCTGATCCAAAATGCCCCACGACCTAAAGATAGAAGTAACGAGATCCTTCCCCGTATCTGTCCTTTCCCGATTGACCTGACATTTACCATAGGGGAAATGCAGGATGCAATCAGGGATAGTGCATCAGGCAAAGCACCAGGGCCAGACTGTACCCCAGTAGATGTCTACAAGGCTGAACCAGATTTCTGGGCCCCTTTGCTAACAAATGTGCTGAATAAGAGCAACCAATCTGGGTTCATAGAAAGTTGGTCGGATGCAATAGTGGTCCCCATTTTTAAAAAGGGTAGCCGAGACGATCCAACCTGCTATAGGCCAATATCTCTTTTAGATGGCCTTATGAAATTAGCAGGGAGGATTATTTTAAAGAGACTACAGGAGTGGGAGGAGGATCACAATGTAGTCTCACATCTCCAATATGGTTTTAGGAAGGGTGTAGGGACTGCTGAGCAGTGCTTAAACTTGGCCCTTTTATGCGCTAAATACACGCAGGCTAGAGGTGGGTCACTTTTTATAACCTTCGTTGATTTAAGTTGTGCTTTTGATTGTGTGGACCATTCTTTGTTATGGTCGACATTGGCCGAGATGGGAATCGACGCACGCCTAATTACTTTTATTAGAGAATTGTATCACAACTGTGGGGCAAGAGTGAGATTTGGCAAGCAGGGCGAATGCACTGACAAATTTGCCCTGTTAAGGGGGGTTAGGCAAGGATGTATCCTAGCCCCCAGGTTATTTACCTACTACATAAACTCAGTGGGCCAATACCTCTCTCTCTTCCAAAACGATTACCCCACCGTGAAAGGCTTACCAGTGCCAATCCTCTTGTATGCCGATGACGCGGCCATAATGTCTCAGACCCAGGTGGGTCTGCAGAGGGCAGTGACCAAATTTGCAGGTTTTATGGAAAATAAAGGGCTGAAAGTAAACATCTCGAAGACTTTTACCATGCCGTGCACTAACAAGCGCAGTAGGGTGCCATGTAACGTGTTCCTGAATAAGCAGAATATCGCCATCGTTGATAAGTTTTGTTACCTTGGCATACTCTTTGATAGGAAATGTCGTTGGAAACAGGCAATTGAAGCGAGGAAGTTGGCCTTTATCCGTACTATAGGCGCCCTGCGCGCTTTTTCCAACAGAGTGGGTGGTAGACCAACTGAAGAACTTGCACAAATATACCAGGCAAAGTGTGTGTCCACAGCCACCTATGGGGCGGGACTTTGGGGCATTGAGAAGGATCAAACGTTGCAGAGCTGTGAGAATCAATTCATCAGCTACCTTCTGGGTGTCCCAAAGTCCACATCCTCATTTATGACACACATAGAGGCTGGAGTCAAGCATATGGGGGACACAATTAGGATGGCCCCAATTCTCTTATGGCACAAGATATGGACAACCGAGGAGGCCAGTTTTAACAGGGACCTCCTGGAGGATTGTTTGGCCCTAGATGGGGTGGCAAATCTCCGCTGGCTGTCGTACGTAAGATCTGTACTTGGTGAGATGGGCCACTTAGATTATTACGTAAATCCTGGTTCCTTGGAGGGTGTATCCAGATCAGTTCTTAAAAAAACATTATACTCCCATCTGGAAACTTTGAGATGGAATGTTGAAAAGAACAAACAATCCATCTTAAATTTTCAAGAAATCACCCCCAAGGAAGGTATGCAAATGTATTTAAAAGTGGACCCCAGCCCATATCATAGAATGCTTTTGACCCGCCTCCGCCTTGGGATTTTCTTTCGTATGGTTTCTGTACCAAAGATCAACAACTGGTCCCCACTGAATTTAATATGTCAGTGTGATAATACTGCATTCCAATCCAACTTGCATTTAATGTTCTTTTGCCCCTTCTATACTACCCCCAGAAAACTTTATTTAAAACCTCTGTTAAAGCGTTGGGGGGTAAGAAAATGCAGACCTGCCTTTTTAAGACTGTTGAAACTCGAAGATGAACATGTGATTTTTGCGGTATCCTGCTTTTTAAGATCTGCCATGTTGCTGCGGAAAACCATGTTGTAAAACAATCCCGCCTGGGGCTACCTACTGTGTTGATTAGCACTAATTTCAATCCACTCTGTACTGCATTTTGAATGTCTTTTTAAAGTTTGAGCATTACAATTGTCGTTTTTAATTGTTAAATTTTATATTCAAACATATCATTTGTGATGTTTTTATATGGATGTATTGTGCTTTTATGATTTCGAAGAAAATCGAATAAAGCTTATTATTATTTAAACAACTAACAAATAAATGTCAAAGACACATCACTAATCAAAATCAAAAGCATGCAGCCTTTACAAGTTTAAAATCCCAGCAATTTAAAGAAAGAGTGAGAGAGAGATTGAACATCAAGCACAATAAGGCCGTGTTTAATATTAAATAAATCAGCTTGCCAGGACCACCTCAAGTTGTGAAATACACTGTGAGAGGTGGTCAACTAGTTGGACAGTAAGCAGTTCTTTTGTAAAGTTTTAATGAGGAACTATTGACCACAACGTCTAACTTTAGCAGAACATAACAAAAAGTTGAACATTTTATTTAAAGCGATTTGTGTCACTTGTCGAAAGCAAAACATCAGGTGAGAAGCTGGGGAAAGTCTCAGCTTGCCTCCACTACAACTCTTTGCCCATCCTGTTCTTCTAGATGACAGATGCATCATGTTATTGCTACATCTTCTTGATGTTCAGCAAGATGTACACGCAGAGGACCAGGGCTCAGAGACTTGTCCATCAGAGAGACAGTGACCTGAGGTTATTGGCCTACGTTGGAGAGATACTTCTGGAGATACAGGAGGACATGAGGCCTCTGTAGATGCTATATATATATTATGTGTTTATCCAGGCTAGAAGCTATGCGCAATTAGGAATGTGACATTAACACTGCAGCAAGCAGCGAGGGGAGTCATGGGTCAGAAGGCAGGCCATTAGGTATCAATCATCAGCTCAGGAGAGATTTCCGGGACAATGACAGCAATTACGAGCTATGATTTGCAGAGCTCAGCAGCGTTTACTTTTAAATTGTTAATTTTAAATTGTTAATTTCATTAAGGCAACACAGGACGTAGAGTTTGGCTATGGAGGTACAATGCCCACACGTATTCCCACTGTGTTCAATGTTTGAATTGATTTTTTGACATAATCATCTGTGCGGTCTGCATTTTAGGTATGTTACAAATGTAGAATTATAATCTGATATTTCGCGCAATATTTTGTGATGTTGTGATGTACCTGCATTAGTATTATTACTAACTTGTCTGTAAGGAGTTTGCACACGACGTAACTTTGGTGTAATAGGAGTGCATACATGACAGTATGTTTTCAATGTTTATTTATAAATCCAGTGGGTGGGGCTAATAAATACCTGTGAAATCTCTGCCAAACTAGATTGACAAAGGACAATTAGTGGCTGAAACGCGTCTCTCCTTGTGCTCGGGATTGAGGGCGACATCAACGAATAAATAGATGCCAATCCTTAACCACTTTGTGTCCGTGCTTCCTTTCCTGGGGCCTTATTTATGAAGGCCTTGCGTCAGTTTTGCGCCGCCGGTGCGTCACTTTTTGTGACGCACCAGCGGTGTAAAAAATGCGCCTCGTTGCGCCATATTTAAAAAGTGACGCATCTAGGTAGATGCGTCACTTTTTAAACCCCTGCGCCACATTATACCTGCGTCAGGTATAATGTATGCAGAGGGGGCGTTCCCCCACAAAAAGCATCGTAATAGTGACGCAGTGATTTCTATGAGATTTCACTGCGTCACTTTTAGGACGCTGTTGCGTCAAAATCTTGCGCCTGCCTCACAGCAGGCGTAAGATTGACGCAATCCCTTTCACATGGGGCTTTCCCCATGTGAAAGGACGCATTGCTGGAGTTGCGTCACTTTTGTGACACACTCCAGCAATGCGTCCCTTTTGCGCTTACAGATACGTTAGAAATACTGACGTATCTGTGACTCCTTGCGACATGATGCGTCATACATTAAATATGACGCATCAGGAATGTCGTAAGGGGTGCGCATTGAAAAGTGACGCACCGCTGTTTTCACGCAGCGATGCGTCACTTTTCATAAATGAGGCCCCTGGTGTTACTGTGGGATATATATATATATACATATATATATATATATATATATATATATATATATATATATATATATATATATATATATATATATATATATATATATATATATATATATATATATATATATATATATATATATATATACATATATATCACAAACACAGTCTCTCGTTTCTGGAGCCCAGGACCCTTCCGGGTGACTTCAATAAAATGGGCACGGAGCAGCCCATAAAGCACTTGCCATGCATACAAAGGTTTTGAAGCCCAATACTGCAGCTCAGGTTCCGGCACAGTCCAGCAGCACCTGCTTCCATTTCCCTAACGTTTCAAGTCAAGTCAAGTCAAGTCCGAGAATTTATATAGCGCACTACATACCCAGAGGGTCTCAAGGCGCTTAGAAAGGGGAGGAGTATTACTTGTCAAATATCCACGTTTTAAGTTGCTTTCTGAATGCTAGGTGGTTCTGGGTAAGGCGAAGGTAAGCGGGGAGTGAGTTCCATGTTTTAGCAGCCAGGTATGAGAAGGATCTGCCTCCCATGGTGGTCTTGTTGATGCGAGGTACAGTGGCGAGGGCTTGGCTGGAAGAACGTAGTTGGCGGGAGGGGGTGTAGAAGGACAGTCGTGAGTTGAGGCATTCTGGTCCGATGTCGTAGAGTGATTTGTGTGCGTGGGTTAGCAGTCGGAAAGTGATCCTCTTATTGACGGGTAGCCAGTGGAGGTCTTTAAGGTGACCAGAGATGTGTTCGTTGCGTGGGATGTCTAATATGATCCTGGCTGAGGCGTTTTGGATTCGTTGGAGTTTCTTCTGGAGTTTAGCGGTAGTGCCTGCGTAGAGGGTGTTTCCGTAGTCCAGTCGGCTCGTGACCAGAGCATGGGTGACTGTTTTCCTTGTTTCGGTGGGGATCCAGCGAAATGTTTTTCTGAGCATGCGAAGAATGTTGAAGCAGGAAGAGGATACGGCGCTGACTTGTCTGTTCATTGAGAGTGAAGAATCCAGGATGACGCCTAGGTTCCGTGCGTGGTCTGTCGGGATGGGTGCTTTTCCGAGGGCTTCCGGCCACCAGGAGTCGTCCCATGCAGAGGGGGATGTACCTAAGAATAGGACTTCTGTTTTGTCTGAGTTCAGTTTCAGACGGCTTTGTTTCATCCATTCGGCAACTTCTTTCATTCCTTCGTGTAGGTTAGTTTTGGCGGTGCTGGGGTCATTGGTGAGAGAAAGGATTAGTTGAGTGTCATCCGCGTAAGAGATGATGTTGAGGTTGTGTTGGCGGGCGATGGCCGCGAGGGGGCTCATGTATACGTTGAAGAGGGTGGGGCTGTGAGAGGATCCTTGTGGTACGCCACAGATGACTTCAGTGGCCTCGGACTTGAATGGTGGGAGGCGGACTCTCTGGGTTCTTCCGGTGAGGAACGAGGTGATCCATTCAAGTGCTTTTCCTTGGATTCCGATGTTATTGAGGCGTTATAGAAGGGTGCTGTGGCAGACTGTATCGAATGCTGCAGAGAGGTCGAGGAGGATGAGGGCGACTGTGTCTCCATTGTCCAGTAGAGTTCGAATGTCGTCTGTTACTGCGATGAGGGTGGTCTCAGTGCTGTGTTTTGCTCGGAAGCCAGATTGTGAGGAGTCGAGGGATTTGTTGGCTTCGAGGAAGGCGGCGAGCTGGTTGTTGACAGCTTTCTCGATGACTTTGGCCGGGAATGGAAGGAGCGAGATGGGGCGGTCATTTTTGAGTTCGGTGGGGTCCGCTGTGGGTTTTTTCAGAAGGGCGGTGAGTTCAGCGTGTTTCCAGTCTTCCGGGAAGGTGGCGGAGTTGAAGGAGCAGTTGATGACTTCTCGGAGGTGCGGTGCTATGACGGAGTCTGCTTTGTTGAAGATGTGGTGAGGACATGGGTCTGTGGGGGATCCTGAGTGGATGGAATTCATCAGGCGGATTGTGTCCTCAGTGGAGATTGGGTTCCAGTCGTTAAGGGTGTTCACGGGGGGAGAATGTTCAGCAAATGGTAGGGTGGGCTGGTTTCCGGGTTGGTTGTCGAAGCTGTTGTGGATGTCTGCAATCTTGTTGTGGAAGAATGAGGCTAGGGAGTCGCAGAGGGCTTGAGAGGGGGTGATGTCGTTGGAGTTGGCCGAGGGATTGGAAAATTCCTTGACGATGTTGAAAAGTTCCTTGCTGTTGTGGGCGTTGTTGTCAAGTCGATCCTTGAATGCTGTTTTCTTGGCCTTTCGGATTAGTTGGTGGTGAGTGCGGGTGGCGTTTTTGAAGGCGTCCTTGGTGCTAGTGGTTGGGTCTTTTTTCCAGGCCTTTTCAAGGGAGCGGCAGAGTTTCTTGGACTTCTTAAGATCATCGTTGAACCATGAGGCCTTTTTGCTGCCAGGTTTGCTTTGACGTTTCTTCAGTGGTGCTAAGGTGTCGGCGGTGTTGGATAACCATAGGGTGAGGTTGGCGGCGGCTTCGTTTGCGTTAGAAGAGTGGGCTGGGGTGTTTAGAAGGAGCGATGCGGAGATCTGGTCCGTGGTGATTTTGTTCCAGTTTCTTTGCAGAGTTGGTTGGAGGTGGTTGGTGGGTTTTGGTTTGTTGTAGGTGAAGTGAACGCAGCTGTGGTCAGTCCAGAGGAGATCCGTAGTGTGGCTGAAGGAGACATGATTGCTGGAGGTGAAGATGGGGTCGAGTGTGTGACCTGCGATGTGGGTGGGGGAAGTGACCAGTTGTTTAAGTCCGAGGTTGGCGAGATTGTCCAAGAGGGTGGTGGTGTTGCGGTCGTTGATCTTTTCAAGGTGAAAGTTGAGGTCTCCCAGAAGGATGTAGTCTTTGGAGGGGAGCGCGTGAGGAGTGATGAAGTCCGTGATGTCTTCACTGAATTTTGCACGGGGTCCTGGTGGTCTGTAGAGGAGGGTGCCTCTGAGTGTGGTCTTGGGGTCGATGTGGATCTGGAAGTGAAGGTGTTCGGAGTTAGCGAGGTTGGCGTCAGAGCTGGTTGAGATGCGGATTGATTTCTTATGGACGATAGCGATTCCTCCTCCTGTATGGCCGGTACGGTCCTTGCGTGTGATCTTATAGTCTTCAGGGATGGCAATGGTGATGTCTGGGGCGGAGGAAGCGTTCATCCAAGTTTCTGTTAGGAAGGCGACGTCTGGAGAGATGGTGTCTAGTAGATTCCATAGGTCAATGGCGTGTCTGTGGACCGATCGAGTGTTGAGAAGGATGCACTGTAGGTGGTTGGGGTCAGGAATCTGTGTTGTGGTCGTAGCGGAGATGTTGTCGGTGCCGATGAATTTGCAGGAGTAGCAGGAGAAAGGTCCATGGGTGTGTCCAGGAGCGGCTTGGACGCAGTTGGGGGCGCGACCGGGGTTAAGGGCTAGGAGTAGCTGTTTAGCCTTGCTCACAGGTGGAAGAAGACACCATTATGCGCTTAGGCGTGCTTTTAAAAAAACGATTTTATTCACGTGACTTATTTTTAAAGACATCAGCTCCCACAGTGCAATGTAATTCATATAGATGTATAAACTGGAAGTCCTTACTTTCAACCCTTGATGGACAAATTCTGCTTGATATTTGCACTGATGTTCAAGTGGTTTTATTTGTAAAAGCAGTCAGGTGACAAGCTGCAGTGTTTTCACTCTGCATGCGACCAGCAGAAACCATCTGTTGCAGCACGATTGTAGCCTACTAACCTACCTACTGGTGGCCACCAGTAGGTAGATATAGTTAGAGTCTAGTTTCCATAGGCAAACCATTTTTTGATTTACTAATAACTTTGGTGTTGTTTGTCGAATCTTTACAAAATTCTTTAAAAAAAGTCTATCCAGGTCAGCTCCTATCCTGAAAGTTTGCGGGTGATTCGTTAAGCGGGGGCTGAGAAAAAAGGGGGGTCCCAAAACAGGTTTTACCGATATTAATTTCCGTAGGAAATTTTGTGACGGGTTACAGCCTGAACTATTGAACGGAATTACCTCAAATTTGGCAAAAAGTTGGAGATTGGTTTAGAAAGCTACCTTTTTTTTAAATGGTGTAAATCCATTGAGTAGTTGTTGAGAAAATCTGAAAATAAGAGTCGAGAAATTAATTTCCCATAGGAAACTTTGGGCAAGGCTACAGCCGAAACTATTGGACGGAATTTCCCCACATTTGGCAAAAAGGTAGTGCATGGATCAGACAGCGACCTTAATTTTAAATGGTGTAAATCCATTCAGTAGTTGCTGAGAAATTAGAAAAATAAAAGTTTCGATATCTGGGCGGAGCCTAAGTCCGGAGCATGAGATTCACTGTGATTGGCTGCAAAGACTCCAAACCAGGAAGTGTTGGCAGCCATCTTGTGACTCGGTAGAAGCGAGTCACCCGAAAACAGAGAAACAAGGATATAAAATAGGAGAAGGGGCAGGGTAGAAACACCTTGACCCCCTAGGCCTGTTCAGGGTTTCCCAGAAGGACAACTGGGCCAAAAAAAGTAATAATAAAAAAATAAAAACATCGGAATTTGCGCTGGGGTCGCGGGTTCACACGTTTTATTTTAATGAGGCCCCTGGGTGGGCTAGGTTCCGGGGGCATTTCTTAAAAAATAATAGCTGGGGCTTGCTGGGGCTGCGGGGGCCCGCTGGGGCCCCCACAGCCCCAGGGCTTTACTCAAGTTGGGACGGGGGTTGCGAGGCCCCCCTTCTGGAGCCCTACATGTGCTTATAATTTTGGTGTCGTTTGAGGAATCTGTACTAAATTTTCCAAAAAGTTTCTCTTTTTTGATCAGCTCCTATCTTGATAGTTTGGGGGTGATTGGTTTAGGGGGGCTGAGAAAAAGGGGGTCCCAGAACATGTTTTCTCCATGCAATTTCCATAAGAAACTTTAGACAAGGCTACAGGTAAAACTACTGAACGGAATTACACCAAATTAGACAGGAAGTAGGGTCTTGGTCCAGAAAGCACACTTTTGTTTAAATGGTGTAAATCCGTTCAGTAGTTTTTGAGAAATGTCAAATTGTACAGATATCGATATTTGAGAATGCTGACATCTGATTGGCTGAGGGGTTATGAGCACAAGCAAGACTCTACAAGCCATTGGATCTGTAGATCTACCTCTGCGAGGCCACACTGAAAATATTCTGCATCTCTGTCTGTGTCAGATACCCCTTTCACGCTGCCTCTACCCACATCACCAGGTCGCGGCTATGCCTTTAGAAGCCAGTCAGTCGGCTCGGAGCTCTGTGAGTCAGTCCATCAGCATGAGCCCCTACACTACCCAAACACCCCTGCACTGCCATAAACTCCAAGACACTACCCCCAGCACAACCTGCTACACTACACAAACACCACTGCACTACCCTAAACCCTAAAACACAACCCCTAGCACTACCCCTACACTACACAAACACCACTGCACTACCCTAAACCATAAAACACTACCCCCAGCACGACCCCCTACACCACCCAAACACCACTGCACTACCCTAAACCCTAAAACACTATCCCCAGCACAACCCCCTACACTACCCAAATACCACTGTACTACCCTATTCCCTAAAGCACTATCCTCTGCACGATCCCCTACAGGACCCGAACACCACTGCACTGACCTAAACCCTAAAACACTGCTCCCAGCACAACCACCTACACTACACAAACACCACTGCACTGCCCTAAACCCTAAGTCACTACTCCCAGCACGACCAACTACATTACACAAACACCACTGCACTACCCTAAACCCTAAAACCCTACCCGCAACACAACCCCTACACTACATAAACACCACGGTACTACCCTAAACCATAAAACAGTACCAGTCCATTGGCTCGCAGTTGTACATCTGCGAGGCAGTCTGTTAGGTCATAGCTGTGAATCTGCTAGCAGGTCCGTTGCTGTCCCTCTGCGAGCCAGCACGCTGCTGTGCATTTGTGAGACGACGGCCCGTAGCTCTCCATGTGTGAGCCGAGCCCACGAGCCGCAGTTCTCCCTCTGAGAGACTGCCCTATACCCCCAGGTCTCCCTGTGCTATCCAGATCACAGCTGTCACTCTGTGAGCCGATATCTTGAACATAAGGCGAATTTAAAAAGAGCCCTTGTGTTTAATAGTTTGAGCTACATATAAGTGCGGATGCACAGCTTTAGTTTATTCACAATAACTTGATTTCCCTGATCTGTGAAGTGTACTCCATCACTTCTGTAGATATCAGCCATATCAAAACATATGCTGTTGTTGTAGATCAACCCCATTCTATGGTCTCTGAGGTATGCAGACACAGCTTTGTTGACATTCTTCTTAGATTTTTCAATCAGAGGACACATTTGGTTTAACCATTTCCACTTCTGTCTTTGGCATATATTGGAATATACAAAGACAGTTTGTGGCAAAAGCAACATCAGTTCTCTAAAGGTGTCCTTCATTAGCATTTCCAAACCTACCCCAGTCAATATGCCTAGGCCGTTACCACCACAGTGCACAATCATGAGGTCGGGGTGTTTGAGGTGCAAACAGGTTTTAACCAAAGGGAGCAATTGGTGCTACTTCAATCCTCTCTGTCCAAACTATGTAATGTCCACATTATGTAAACCTAGGTCTAAGTCAATACATCACTGTTCTGCATACGTCTTGCACCAGAAAAGATAGCTATGTCCTACGATCAACACTAGCATTTTGAAGCAATGGCTGGGAGGTATGGATAGATGTCGTAGCTCATGCAGTCCCTTTGTACAATAAAAGATATGTTTAAAGATGGGGAATAACTTTTTGTTTCTCATGTAAAACAATAACTGATTTGGAGATGAAAAGCATTGTTTTCTAAAAAGTAGGGTGCATATTAGTTTGTGGAAAAGCATCTTTGTTATTGGTTAATAAAAAGCAGTTTCAACATGGAGTACATAAGATAGGATAAAATGTGCTCAGTCCAACCACACCTTCTACTTGCATTTGGAAGGGCACTGTTCGAGCTTACAGCAATGGTGAATTTTTAACCTGCATGTCCAGTTAAATGTTTGAGAAAATGTTGCAAAAAAGTATTGTTAGGTTTAAAAAATGATGAACTTTTAACCTGAATGTGTCATAGAATGTTATAGAAAATGTGTTGATAGAATACGTTGAACTTCTCACCTGTATGTGTTCTTAATTTTTTTTTTAACTGTTTATATGGAAAGTTCAAAAACAACCAATAGAGAGAAGTTTTTGTAAATTGAAAAAATCAAGGAACTATTCTGAAACAGTGAAATTGTGCCATTACTGGTTCTATTCTTGATGAGTGGGTGCATTGCATGTACTGTGTGACAAAGAAAGAATTGCACCCGTTTGTGGCATTTGGAATCTGCATACCAACTACAAAGGTAAGTTTCAAATTAAGAAGGTTTATTAAGGGTTGTGTAGTAGTGTTTAAATATATGAGTCAATATTTTTAACTTTGAAAGTATTTTTTATTTCTAAATAACATGGTGTTAGTGAAGTGTGTTGTTTCACATTGGTTCTAAAAAAAGGATAAAGTGTGACTAGTTGTTAAAGAAGTACTTTACATATGTTTAGGAGTTTTTCAGATAGAAATGGTGTAAGTTGTCATTAAGCATGGGCGAATTTTGCGAATTCGCAATCCGCGAATTTGCGGATTTGCGAATTCGCGATCCGCAAAATTCGCTAATTTGCGGATTTTTGTTTTTTGCGTGTTTGCGGGGTTTTTTGCTTGTTCGCGGGGCTTTTTGCGTCTTCGCAAGCCACTTGCATAGCGAAGTTACCCATGCAGTCGTTTATGGGAGAGGGAGAGAGAGATAGATAGATAGATAGATAGATAGATAGATAGATAGATAGATAGATAGATAGATAGATAGATAGAAAGAGAGAGAAAGAGAGGGAAAGAGAGAGGGAGAGAGAGAACGAGAGAAAGAAAGAGAGGCCGGATCTCTGAAGGGCCAGATTCCTGAGTTGCCCCTACAGAACATACAGCTTTTCATTTTTAGCAAAATGCATATGAAAATTGTGCTGTAAAGGTCTCTTTTAGTTTAACTCCTCCTGACAACTCAAAATGGGTGTATTTGCCATCCTCTCCCTTCTTCCTGTTTTTTATATCTGTAAGTGCTTCCTGATGAGGTTTAATTCCTTGGACAGGTGCCTCGTTGCCTACTTGTAACTATTCTCTGACCCTGCTTCAAGGGTCAGAGCTGGGTCAGAGAATAGTTGCAAGTAGGCAACGAGGCGCCAGGAAGCAGTTAGCAGCAGGTGTCCAAGTTGAAGTTAATTTGTTTGTAACCCTTTTGTAAAAGGTTACAAAGAAATTAGGTTCAACTTTTGCACCTGCTGCTGTAACCCTTGCTTGGCTGAAAATTCGTCCCTGCTGATTCGCGGATTTTACCGCGATTTCGCGAGATTCGCGGATCGCGAAATCGCGGAAAATCCGCAAATTCGCCTGCGAAACGGATTTTACGCCCACCCTTAGTTGTCATCTGTAAAACACTGTATGGTTTTGAAAATTATATGTAGTGTTTATTTGGATTTGCATATGTATTCCGACGAGATAAAGAGAATGTCGCTCGTTTCCAAATTATTCTTAGACTGAAAAAAGTGGGGAAGGGGTAGGAGTAGAACATTCATGTGTTATTAACTAAACAGAGATGGAAGTAAAACCAGAAATGTTATGTGCACAATTTGTGATGACATTTTTTACACTTAGAGGTAGATTTCATTATCAGTCAAGACTGGTGTGTTACTGGGAGCTTCTGGATTTTGGTGTTGTTATGAAATGTAAGTTGTTGGGGAGCATATCTTCAGAAGACATTTTTTATACATATGTGAGAGATTACAAATAAATGAAAAAATTTTATGTAGGAGAGATAGGGAGAGGAGAGCCTCAACCGTGACCTCTGGTTAGCCTGCGGGTACAGACCATGGGCTGGTGAGCCAGTGTCAGGATGCCAGGCACCTGGGGCTACTGCCCCCCACTTTCTGATGCCACAGAGGTTAGAGAGGCCTGAAAGGCAGGGCCTGGCTCTCATCACTGACAGTTGTCAGTGGCCCCTGCGGCTGGTTGTCCTGGTAGACAGTGTTGTCTCTGGAAGGGGGGGCAGGAGTCACACCCTGGGGTTTGACTGGGCCACACAGTTGTGTTGGTCAGATCGGTACAGTCTACCAGTGTGGACACATCTGTGAGTTAAGTAAGGTTAGGTGCTGCACAGATGGGGTCCCCAGGTGAAGAGAGGTGTCTCCCATTGTTTAGCCTAGTGGGCCCTGAGAGTCTGGATAGAGGGATCTAACTGAGTTCAGGGAGGCGTAGAACAGGATAGTCCCCTGCTGTTTGGGCCTGTTTCCGTGTTCTATTGCCCTAAGCAGGGAATCCCATTGTGGTATCGCTTGGTCTACCCTGGCTTTAGGCTGGAAGGGGGTTGTGTTGGAAATACTGCTTTTTGCAGGGTTATCCCTAAACTTTTTGCTTCTTCCTCCTTAATTTTTTTCCTGACCTGTGGTTATTGGCTATAGGACTCTAGGCACTGTACCACTGCTGATCGGTGCTGAAGTATATATGCTCTCTGTATAAATTGTTATTGCTACTCACCGGCTACAGCTCAGGGGACATTGGATCGGGCTGCTGGATTAACTTTGAACCTTCTGCCTTGGTGGTTCCCGGTCGCGGCACCCGCTCTTCGGTTGTGCTGCCGGACCCGCCCACACTGCTGCGGGACTGCGAGGCAGTTCTCAACACACCTGCAGCCTCTTCCCGCAGCGGCTACGCCCCCCTGCCTGGCTCAACTATAACACTTCGCAGCACCCGCTTCGCGGGTGCTACTCACCGGCTACAGCTCAGGGGACATTGGATCGGGCTGCTGGATTAACTTTGAACCTTCTGCCTTGGTGGTTCCCGGTCGCGGCACCCGCTCTTCGGTTGTGCTGCCGGACCCGCCCACACCGCCCACACCGCTGCGGGACTGCGAGGCAGTTCTCAACACACCTGCAGCCTCTTCCCGCAGCGGCTACGCCCCCCTGCCTGGGAGGATATAAATCAGGCTACCTATTCTGCGCAGCGTGACGCGCGCGGGATGAAGGGCGGGGCTAAGCCCGGGCAAAGGGCGGGCCCTCTGAGGCCCTCAGAGACCGAGTGAGGCCGGGCAGGGCCCACTCATTTCGATTTATTGTTGTTTATGTACTCTGTATTTTTGATGGCTCAAAGTCTGGGGAAAATGTTGATTGAGAAGGCTGGGTGTAGTGTCAATGGCCCTCTAGATAACTACTTTACAAAGGCTTCCGTTGACCAAGATAAGGAGAAAACTTTGGCAGTTCGTAGAGCAGAGCGTCGTCGCTCTATCGAAAGTATTAAGAACAAAGCCCCTGCCGTTTCTCCACCCAAAGACCTTTTGATTACTCCTGGAGGTACCTCTTCTATTGAAGATCCTTTATGTTTGGAAAGCTTTCCACTGTTGTTACGTGACTCCACTCCAACACCCTTGGGTCATACTGTCCAATCTGCAATACATAATTCACCCCCTAGATCGGTATTGCCTGATGTTAACTTGCTTACCCGGCCTCCGACACGGCCTAAGCAAGTTTCAAGCAAGCAGAGGAAACCTGTGCAGGCTAAGAGTCATGGTCCACCGCCTGCAAAAAAAAGACGGAAGGGGGGGGCTTTGCAAAAGCCAAAGGTCAGTCATTCGGATTTTGGAAAATCTTCTAAAGATACTGATAATATTGCTAAAAACCCCGTTGTTGAACAATCCAACAAGGCAACCCCGATTACCTTGCCACCTTTTCCAACAGTTGTTCAATCAGGGAATACTATTGTTCCAACTGATATACCGGTTGACAGTCTACAAATGGATGTTTCTACCGTTGCTTCACTTGAAAATATGGAACATCTAATTAGGTCCTTCATCCTACCTATTATCAAGAGACTGAGGAGGGTGGAGAAAAAACTTGAAGCAATTGAGGCGGCAGTTATCAATCACCAGAGTTCACCTAAGGTCGTGCGGAGTGGGGTTTTAGAACCATCAGCTACGGTGCCTACATGTACTCTTGGTGTCTCAAAAGGTACTGATCAACCGACCAGGTCAACTATTTCTAAGCATCAAAGAGCTTCACCTCCGAAATAGACCACTAGTTCAGTTCCTACAACAGTAAGCATAGTGGCGACGGAATCTGCAAAACCCTTAATGGGGATTTCCCAACAATCTACAAGGGGTCCAACAAGATATACTAGGCCACCATCTCGTAGAATCCCTCAAAGTAGAACTGCCCCCCGAAGCCGCCCCGTATGTGGTTGTTTTGATGGGTGTCCCTAGCTTACCAACAAATAAGAGGGAGGGGTATTTCCAACTCAAAAATAAGATCATGCACTGGTTAGCTCAATATAGACCACTATCACAAGACATCGATGGTGATATTGTGCATGTTAGACGACTCCCCTGGTTGGGCAGCAGGGTTAAGGATATAGATGGCGATTTAGTTGTTATTAATTTTCGAAACCCTCGAGCCGTTACCTATATTTTGAATTGGCCCCAGGGTGGAGGTAGTAATTCTATTATATATATTATATATCCCTGGTTTTTCCTCCTAACCACATTGGTGTTCAGTTACCCAACCAGATTGCTCCTTTAATGTCCCTTAATTCTGGGTTCCCACTAGAACCTCCACACTATCATCCTGTTGCTGACCCCTTTGGGTGGAACAAGGTACCTCCTAGGTCTTTTAGAAATCCTAATAGGAGGATGGAACATTTGAGACCTTTTACACCCTTGGAGACAGCAAACAGGTACGATGTCTTCTCTGGTTTGGATAATTGCGATTGAAGACCACAGAATGACCAACAAATAGTTGGTTATACCAATGTAACACAAATAGAGGAAATTGAGGGTGGTTGTCAATCAAGGCAAAAAATATTACATCCAGTGCTGGAGAGCTCAGGCGCAATTTACCCAAACCCCCTAGTATCTATTACACAAAACGATGATTGTGATACAATATTGAAGCCTACTCTTGTTGTAGAGCAAGTGGTCCAAGTCTTGATACCACCTAGGTTCAACCAAGGGGGAGATGTTATTGAAGCTGGAGGTGTTTTGAAAACAGGGCAGTAGACTGGTGATCCCGTTTCTTCTGTGGCAGGGCCTATTTTAGGGGCCTGTAACAGTGTGGTTTCGATTCTGGGGGCACCACCAGTAGGGGAAAAATCTGCATCAGGAGGGACAAGATCAACCAAAATACATAAAATAACTTTAATATCCTGGAATATAGCTGGTTTGACCAAAAATCTCTCTGATCCTGATTGGTCCACCTATATAGACTCTTGTGACTTTTGCCTGTTCAAAGAAACTTGGACCCTTGAAATACCACATAGGATGGGATATAGGACTTACAACATTGCGGCAATCCCATCAGTCAGGGGTAGACGATCGGGGGGGCCCACGATTTGGATTAGTGTGTCCTTGGAGGTAAAAATTACACAACTAACCATAGACTCCGCTGATATACTGGGTCTCTTAGTGAAGCTGAAGGACGGAAGGCGTATTGTACTATTAAATGTTTATAATCGCCCTTGTGGGTTATCGAAGGAATCTGTAATCTTCGATAAATTGGACAAACTTCTTACTGATCTTGTAGAGGTGCCTACTGGTATAATAGTATGTGGTGATTTTAATTGTAATTTTGAACCGAATATAGGATTTGAAGATATTTTTCAGATGAGGATAGAGCCAATAATATCCCCCCCTTATCATATATGGAGGGTGTGAGCTGTACGACTCTAGCTACCCAGATTATGAGACTGGTATCAGTACATGGTTTGAGGGCCTGTAATGGTCGTTTTCCATCTGACTCCCCGAAAGCATCAACCTTCGTTAAAAATAATCATCATAGTCGGATTGATTATATTTTGGTCTCTTTTGATATCTGGCACTTCTTATTAGACTTTGTAATTGACCCTAGATATGAAAGTGACCATCGCCCGCTGATTTTGTCAATGGACTATAGTTTAGTCCCTAGTTCCAGGATTCCGATGAGACAAAATACAATGGATAATCTAATTACTACTGGCCCTTTAATTAGTAACAACAGGAGATCCCTTAAATGGGCTAGTTTATTAAGCAACAAGGAGGCATTATCCAACATCTACTCACTTTTTGTGGATATTTTTGACAAACATCTGCTTCAACCAGTAGAGGGTGAGGTTTTTATCAACTTGCATAATGAATTTTTTAGAGCCTTGGTACCACTTGTGACGAAAATCCCGCATAAAAAAAGGTTGCATAAAATTAGTTCCACTGGTGCTAAACAATGGTATAATAAAGAATGTCGTAATTGCCAGAGTAAACTCCTAGAGGCAATAAAGAGTAATACACCACACGCAATTAGGACCCTAAGGCAAGAATATAGGAGAGTGCAGCAAATGGCTAGAACTGATTGGGATGAGGAATGTTGGGAGAACATCCTTACAGCTGTTAAAGCCAAGGATAATGTGGGTTTCTGGCAATTAGTTGCAGTTGAAGTTAACATCTTCATGACCCCATTGGCGACTCTGGCGGAGTCTTTTGGGGCCCAGATCGTATCCTATGCCGATGATACCCAGCTTCTCTTCACCTGCCGGAAGGGAGAAGATTTCGATGGAGAGAGTATCCGTGAGTGCCTTGGGGCTGTTTTTAAATGGTTCCAGCTAAACAGCCTCAAGTGCAACTCAGATAAATCTGAGATACTCTTCTTCGGATGTCCATCTGATCCGGATTGGCATGGGTGGTGGCCCGCCGACATGTTCCCCCCAGCTCATTCGTCCCAGTCAGCCAAGAACTTGGGAATTAAAATTGACAATGGGCTGACGCTTAAATCCCAGGTTCCGGCTCTTACAGGAACGTGTTTTGGCATCCTTAGGATGCTCCGGAAGTTCTTCCCTTTACTCTCTGAGGAACATAGGAGGACGACAGTTCAGGCCTTAATTGGATCAAGATTGGATTACTCGAACATCCTATATCTCGGCCTTCCGGAGTACCTTTTACAACGCCTGCAGGTGGCCCAGAACGCAGCTGCAAGAGCCATCTTCGGCCTCCACAGGCGGGCCAGTGCCTCTAGCCTATTGCAATCGCTACATTGGCTACCTATCCGGAAGCGGATAGCATTCAAGGCTATGACATTGGCCCACAAGGCTTTGCATGCCTCGGGAGCTCAATATTTGCAAAGGGGGCTGGCCTTTTACCATCCGGCACGATCCTTGAGATCGGAGTCCCTCTTCCTGGCCGTGGTGCCCCGAATAAAAAAAGCCCGCATTGGAGGACATTCCTTCAGGCTGCTAGCTCTGCAGCTGTGGAACTTCTCACCTTTGATCCTGCGCTCTACATCTAATCTGCTCGCGTTCAGGAAGGGCCTAAAGACATGGCTCTTCGCCCGCTAGGGACTTCCTGTTCTGTTTCTGAACCTTGTTGAGCCTTGCTCTCAATCTATACTGTTATGTTTGTCGGTCCCCTTTTAGGTCATGTAATATAAAGCACCGGAACACTCCTTTGGAGTAGCCGTGCGCTATAAAAGACCTATTTAACATAACATAACATAACATAATATAACAATGAGAATATTGGAGGAAGGTCACCGGATGATGTGTTTATCAATGAGCAAACTTGGGTTGACCATTTCACCCACTTGTATAAAGCCCCTGACAGTGATAAACCAGCTGTTGGAAATAGCCCATGGTTGGTGTCATCTACTAATACTGTAGAGTTTAGTCTTGAGTAAACCGAGTTAGCATTAAATGCTGTGAAAAACGGTAAAGCCCCAGGTTTAGATAAAATACCTGGGGACTTGTACAAACATGAGACCAGTATTTGGGCGGCATATATAAATAAGCTTTTTAATATATTAGTTGCCGGTGGGAAATTACCACAGAGTTAGCGGGGAGCAGAAATTATATTAGTTTTTAAGAAGGGGGATCGACATGATCCTTCTAACTATCTTCCTATTTGTCTTTTGGACATCTTACAAAAAATGTTTTCAAGGCATCTTTTAAATCGGATGGAAACATGGATTGATGAGAATGAGATGTTTACTAAGTTTCAAGCAGGTTTTAGACGGAACACAAGTACGATAGATCAGGTTTTTAGGTTTTGTTGCATTTGTTGGAAATATGTCTTTTTGTTAAAAGGACATATTTATGTAGCTTTTGTCGATCTTAGGCAGCTTTAGATTTAGTTTTGCGGGATCGTTTATGGGATTGTTTATTTGCATTGGGATTACCAACCTGTATACTCCAGCAGATAGTAAGATTACATAACAATAATTTTGCTAGAGTGCGTTGGGGCCCGAAAGGGGAATTAACAGAACCCATACCTATCAGACGGGGAGTCCGCCAAGGATGTGTGTTGGCTCCTACACACAATTTTTAGATGGGTGTAGTAATGACTCCCCAAAGCTGAATGGTGTGAGGGTCCCCTTCCTTTTATTTGCGGACGATACAATCCTGATCTCGCAAACGCCCATGGGCCTTCAAACCCTTTTGAACACCTTTAAGACATACTGTGATTCAAAAGGTCTTGAAATAAATGCGAAAAAAAACAAATGTATGTCCATAAATCCACATAAAACTTTTAATGGGCAATTTCTTTTAAATAACCAAAGGCTCGAACTGGTTACAAACTTCTCGTATCTGGGTGTTTCCCTAGATTGAAAAACCTCATGGAGTACGCAAATTGAAAAGAGTAAAACTATATATAACCAGAGCTCTTTACCTATTATAAAGCGCCATGGGGCAAGTCTAAGTAAGTCCATTTCACAAGCATAGAAGTTTACAAATTCAAGGCTCAATCAGGTGCTTTATATGGAGCAGAAATCTGGGGCATAAAAGCAGGTAACATCTTTACGACTTGTGAAAATAACTTTTTTAGAAGGCTACTGAGATTGCCTAAACGTACCCCACTTGTACCAATGTTTTTGGATTTAAACATGAAAAGAATAGATCATATTGCACGACTGAGGTCACTATTGTTTTGGGTCAGACTCTGGAGTACTCCCGAACTCACAGATTATAGACAAGGTATCATAGAAGTCAAGAGTCTGGATGTTTATAATACAAACTCCTGGCTTAAGCATGTTAATAATTGGTTCCATCGGATAGGCCTTGCTCACTACTGGGATGATCCAGCATGTTTGACACAAAGATGTAAGATCCAGGTTAAGAATCAATTTTGTTTTTATATAACACAAAATTACCAAAATAACCATCCATGTGGATCCATTACACGCAGTTTTCTTGATTTTAAGGATATTCCACTGTTTGAAGAATTTTTAAATGAGATACAACCAGCTCTAGCAAAAAGCCTGTACTTAAAATTTAGATATGGCATACTAAAAACAAAAGCAGTACTAGCGAAATGGGATAAGGTCTTAGGGCAATCAAAAAGTACAAATTGTATATGTTGTGAACTAAACTTAAGAGAAGATGACAGTCACATATTGTTTTTCTGTACTGCCTATAACCTAGCTAGGAGAAGATGGATCAAACCCCTGTGTAAAGCCTTAGGTATTCGATCCTACCAGGAAGCATATAGGATTGATAAAACTGACACTAGACGCCTTACAGTGTTTTGCGTTAGCAGATTCCTATTGAATGTTGGGTATACACGGAAAAACTTGACTCTTGATCTATAGATAGCAAATGTGTGTATATTAGATGCAGGTTAGGTTGCCCTGACACATGCTGGTGATGATACTTGATTTTTAACTATTACGCCTATTTTAACATGGATGATTTTTAATGTTCTAAGTGTTGAAATGTATAAATTCTGCTTCCAATTGGTATGTTGTATTCACTGTGCATAATGTATTGTGTTGTAATGCATCTTTTATGGCCAAGAAGAGCCGAAATAAAGATTAAATGAATGAATATATGCTCTCTGTATAAATTGTTATTGTGATTGGTTATCAACGATTGGCATATTTGTTTTACCAGTAGGTCCCTAGTAAAGTGTACTGAGTGTGCCAGGGCTTGTGATTCAAATGCTGCTAACTGCCATGTTGTCAGGAATATCAGGGCGGCTTGCGGTCTAGGGCCCGCCCCACGGCATGAGTTATGCTCGAGGTATTTGTGTGGGAAAGTTCACAGTTTTCCCTCCAGGGGGCGCTGGTGGTTCGCTTGCACAACCTACAGTAACATATGTTGATGCATACAATGATGTGTGATGTAAATGTACTTGGAACATGCTCTTTATACTCCTTAGTTCGCCTAATGCGTGAGATTTGACTGTCTCACGCGAAATGAGTGAGGTTTGGCACCTCACGCGAGATGCGTGAGGTTTGGCAAGCGGTATTGAAAACCTCACGCGAAATGCGTGAGAAACGGCAAGCGGTCGCGTTTAACATCGGGCGTAGCCACGTTAACGTGCACGACCACGCCCAGACCTCTTTGCTCACTATTCTAGAGATCTTGAGGGTGAAGCAGCGTCTCCCTGTAGCTCTGAGTGGAGTTCAGAGTTTTGGAAGCATTTTCTTGGACTTTGCTTCTGGAAGTGGTTGGCAATCCTTTTGAAGGTCCTTTGGGAAGGCGCAACCTGCTGTGGAGGCATTTGGGAATCCTTTGCAGTACCTGTAAGTTGGATATCTGAGGCTTAGGTTTCTTCGGCCACGCCCTGTGTATCAGTAGAGTAGGTCGTACTCTACAGGTAGGACATTTTAAGCTATTTTCTGCGCCAATATTTAAAGTCCATTATAGTAAACTTATTTAAAAGTGTTTTTGAGTCTTTTATCTGCGCAAATTACACATTCTTTGTTCTCTGTGAAATAATTCTCTGAGAGCTTAGGCTCTAACTTGTTGGGTCTTTTTCTTATGGTTTCTTTGGTCGCAATCCATAACCGTCGCAGTACGAATTGACATTACAAAAGAAAGAATTATATTGTTAAAGAAAGAATTTTCAAGTGAAGGTTTTGAACTTGAGATTATTTATGTAAAGACTGCACTAGAGATTATTCATGTAAAAGTTTATGTTTTACTAGGCGAAGAGACATTTTTGACTGTCATTGTAAAGTGGTTATTTACAAGAAAGGTGTCATTCTGTCAGTGTTGAATCTGAGACCCAAATGTGTTTTCTTTTGATGCTTAATTTAAAGGAATGATTTCATATATGTTAATTTGGAGTTAACCCCAGGTTAAAGACAAAAGGTCTTTTATTGAGGGGTGAAATTTTAGTTCTTTAAGCTGTTGCAGAGTTCTTAGAATATCGGTATAGATTTGCAACACTAACTTTTCCTTTTCAGATCTCCTTCCCTGCTGTTCCCTACCCAACTCCCCTGACTAACTTTTCCTTTTCAGATCTCCTTCCCTGCTGTTCCTTTCCCAACACCCTTTTCCCCTCGCTTGATCACTTCAATATTCTGTGTATTTACTACAATCAGAATTGGAGGTATCGAGAGGTGGGCCCCTATATCAACTCGACAGATCCTGAGGAAGACCTCGTCTGACAGAATAGTGAGCCCACGAATTATTTTCCTCCTGATCTGTCGGAGTTGCTATAATGGCCACCTTAGATGATTTAATGGCGGTAATTGTAAAAATGCAAACTGATCTAAATGAAACCATGAATGCAACTGCGTTATTGTCTGAGAAAGTGGATAACATTCAACTTCAGAATACACCATTGCCTGATGAAGTTCAGGATACAGGTTCAAGAGCTCCCACTAATATCTCTGTTACTGTACCCCCGCAAATTCCTTTAGCATCCCCAGAACGTTTTACTGGAGATCCTTCTAAGGTGCAAACCTTCTTGACACAAATTGAGTTGCACTTTTCTCGCAGGCCTGCAGCCTTTCCCACTCCTCAATCTAGGATTGCGTTCCTTATATCCTACCTGTCTGGAGATGCCGCTACTTGGGCGGTTCCGTTGGTCAGACAGGATAGTGCCTTATTATATAACTGGAGACGTTTTGTAGGGGAATTTGAAAAGGTGTTTGATAGGCGAACTGTAACTTTATCTGCAGACAGGGAATTATTGCAATTAAGACAAGGAAACAGAGACCTTATTTCTTATTTGTCCCATTTTAACAGACTGGTGGCCGAAACCTCTTGGCCAGAAGAAAAGAGAGCTGCTCTTTTTTATCAGGGTTTGCGGGATGAGTTGAAAGATGTTCTTGCACAAATTGATCCACAACCAACTGCATGTTCAGATTTGATTAATCTAACCTTACGACTGGATCATCGGCTCTCTGAAAGAAGGTCTGATAAAAGAAAGAGCGAGAAGCCAAATTGGAAGAATGAACCTAGATCTCGGACTCAACTATCTCACTCCGAATCCAGTTCAGAACCAATGGAGATCGGAGCTCTTAGACAACCATTATCTAAGGAAGAAAAAGAAACCCGACGCAAAAATGGACAATGTCTTTACTGTGGTCGCAAAGGACATTTCGTGAAGGATTGCTTGATGAAGCCAAAAACTAAGTCCTTCAGTGCAAACAAGGCGGCAATCCTAGAAAAAACAGATCAAACGTCGGAAAACTAGTTTGCCCGAGATGTTTAGAAGGGGATCTCTTGGGTACCATCGCTTACCCTTCCATAAACTCTTGTGTGTCCAATTACAAAGCTCATTTCAGGTTAGCAGTACAAATTCAAGTAACTCTTAAGATTTGGCAAATGGAAGTTTTAATTGACTCTGGTGCTACTGGGAACTTTGTTGATCTAGACACTGCACAGAGACTAAGTATCATTTGCGAGAAAAAAGAAACTCCAGAAATTGTCCAAGCAGTCGATGGGAAGGTTTTGTCCGGAGGGCCAGTTACAATGCAAACCTCAAAAGTGGTTATGATCTGTGAGGATTCAAAGAAACAAAGACATTTAGAAGAAGTGCAATTCGATGTGATCCAAGCTCCTCAATATGGGTTTATTTTGGGCATGCCTTGGCTCTGCTTGCATAATCCTCTAATCGATTGGCAAAAAAGAGAACTTGTATTCCTCTCAGAGTTTTGTCAGTCATCTTGTTTAAAAATCTTGGAACCAATTGTAAGTAAAATCGCAACTGCAGAAGAAAAAGAGACAATTTTACCCAAAGCATACAGAGAATTTCAGGAGGTGTTTAGTGAAGAGAAAGCAGCAAAACTTCCACCTCATCGAAGCTATGATTGTCAGATTGATCTTCTGCCAGGATCATGTGTACCCAATTGTAGAATTTACGCATTATCAGAAAAAGAAAACCAACATTTGAGAGACTATCTAGACCAATATCTAGAAAATGGTTTTATCCGTCCTTCTAAGTCTCCAGCTGCCTCCCCTTTGTTTTTTATTCCAAAAGCGAATGGGGAATTAAGAACTTGCATCGACTATAGGGCGCTGAATAAAATAACCATCAAAAATAAATATCCATTGCCGTTAATCCCTGTCCTTTTGGATCAAGTCAAGACAGCAGTGATTTATACCAAACTTGATCTCAGAGGGGCTTATCACTTGGTACGAATCCGACAAGGAGACGAGTGGAAGACTGCATTCAAAACTCGATATGGTCTGTTTGAATACTTGGTAATGCCATTCGGTCTCTGTAACGCCCCAGCAGCATTCCAATTCTTCCTCAATGATGTCTTGCGAGAATTTTTAGATCTATTTGTTATCGTCTATATCGATGATATTTTAATCTACTCAAACTCTGTGGAAGAACATGAAGGCCATGTAAAACAAGTTTTGAAAACCCTACAAAAACATAATTTGTATTGTAAATTAACAAAATGTGACTTTCATGTATTTGAAGTGGAATTTTTAGGTGTCCTACTCACCCCAACAGGAATGAAAATGACTGATCGAAAGATCCAAGCAGTAGCTGAGTGGCCTATTCCAACTTCAGTCCGGGATGTACAATGTTTTTTGGGTTTTGCAAACTTTTACCGTCGATTTATTGATCACTTTTCTGCAGTAGTAGCTCCTATCACAAGATTACTGAGAAAAAAGGTAAAATTTGAATGGTCTTCCGAGGCAAATGATGCATTTCAGAAACTAAAAAAGGCGTTCACAGCAGCTCCAATTTTAATGCACCCGGATGTTAAAGAACCTTTCATAATCGAAGCAGATGCGTCAGATGTGGCAATTGCAGCTATTCTTTCTCAAAGGCATCCTAAAACTGGTCAAATGCATCCGGTGGCATACATGTCACGAAAATTGAACTCAGCCGAACAAAACTATATCATCGCAGAAAAAGAGTTACTTGCTATCCTAGAAGCCTTCAGAGAATGGAGACACTACATCATGGGAGCTAAATTCACGGTAACCGTTTACACGGATCATAGGAATTTGCAATTTATGAGCTCAGCCAGAATGTTGACACCCAGACAGCTAAGATGGATGATGTTTTTTGCAGAATACGATTTTGTAGTAACTTATCGACCTGGTCAAGACAACAAGAAAGCTGATGCTCTTTCTAGGAAAGATTCTTCTTTGCACAGGTTCGAAGGAGATCCACAAGCGATCATAAGCCCAGATAAAGTACTTTGTTTGATATCAGCCGATCAATTTCTAGAGAAAATACACGAAAACTTCTCTCCTAATCAATGGAAAAAATGGGAGAATAAGGAAGAGAATCAAACTATCAAAGAGGGATTACCATTTCATGGAAGGCAAATCTATCTACCAACCAAAGAACTACAAAGAACTGTTTTCAGTTGGTTACATTCTCATCCAATGGCAGGACATCCGGGTCCGAGGAAGACAGTGGAGAAAATACAAAGATTATTTTGGTGGCCAACTCTGCAGAAAGATGTGACTCAAATGGCTCAAAACTGTGAAACTTGTGCAAGATTCAAAACGGATCACAGTAAACCAAAAGGTCTGTTGCAAGTGCTACCCACTCCAACCAGACCTTGGGAACATATTTCCTTGGACTTCATTACAAATCTTCCGCAAAACAGTCAACATTCAGTTATCTTGGTAGTTGTAGACAGTTTAACAAAGTACGCACATTTCATAGCTTGTAAACAATTGCCTACAGCTGGACAGTTAGCGCAAATCTTTCTAAAAAATATCGTGAAACTACATGGACTGCCTTCAGTATTGATATCGGATCGAGGTTCTCAGTTTTCATCCAAGTTCTGGCAACAATGGTGTCAATGTCTACAGATCACGTCAAATATGTCAACCAGTCATCATCCTCAAACGGATGGTCAAACCGAACGATTAAATCAAACCCTGAAGCAATATTTGCGATGCTATGTAACAGATTCAAAAGAGTCTTGGTTGGATTTGCTATGGTTTGCTGAGATAGCCTATAACTCATCACCTCATTCTTCTACAGGATCCTCTCCTTTTGAGGCCCTATATGGCTATATACCAAAAACAATTCCTCTAAATCTGCCCAAAGAAGAGACCAATGCACCCGCAGTTCAAGAGACAGTGCAAATTATGCAGAACATTCATCAGAAAATTCACAAAAGGCTATTACAAAGTAAAGAGAAATACAAGCAGCAATATGATAAGCGTCATCGAACAGGACCAATGTATTCTTCTGGAGATAAGGTGTGGTTATCCACTAAGAACTTACAATTTAAACACAAAAACATGTTTCGTCCCAAATTCATTGGTCCATATTCAGTGATCCGTCAAGTTAATCCAGTGACATACAAATTGCAACTTCCCAAGAACTTGCGGATTCATCCTGTATTTCATACGTCATTGTTAAAGCCAGCTAGACAAGGTGTAACCCCCAAACCTGCACCGATCCTGATTCAGGGCAATTGGGAGTATGAGGTGCAGAAGATATTGGATTCTAAACGCAGAGGCACGAAACTATGGTATCTGGTTTCCTGGAAAGGTTACGGTTCTGAGAATGATTCTTGGGAACCAGAAGAACATGTTCATGCCCCTCGGTTGTTACGCAGATTCCACCTCCTTCATCCTTCTAAGCCGGGCCCTAGACCGCTCTTGGGAGGGGGAGGTACTGTCAGGAATATCAGGGCGGCTTGCGGTCTAGGGCCCGCCCCACGGCATGAGTTATGCTCGAGGTATTTGTGTGGGAAAGTTCACAGTTTTCCCTCCAGGGGGCGCTGGTGGTTCGCTTGCACAACCTACAGTAACATATGTTGATGCATACAATGATGTGTGATGTAAATGTACTTGGAACATGCTCTTTATACTCCTTAGTTCGCCTAATGCGTGAGATTTGACTGTCTCACGCGAAATGAGTGAGGTTTGGCACCTCACGCGAGATGCGTGAGGTTTGGCAAGCGGTATTGAAAACCTCACGCGAAATGCGTGAGAAACGGCAAGCGGTCGCGTTTAACATCGGGCGTAGCCACGTTAACGTGCACGACCACGCCCAGACCTCTTTGCTCACTATTCTAGAGATCTTGAGGGTGAAGCAGCGTCTCCCTGTAGCTCTGAGTGGAGTTCAGAGTTTTGGAAGCATTTTCTTGGACTTTGCTTCTGGAAGTGGTTGGCAATCCTTTTGAAGGTCCTTTGGGAAGGCGCAACCTGCTGTGGAGGCATTTGGGAATCCTTTGCAGTACCTGTAAGTTGGATATCTGAGGCTTAGGTTTCTTCGGCCACGCCCTGTGTATCAGTAGAGTAGGTCGTACTCTACAGGTAGGACATTTTAAGCTATTTTCTGCGCCAATATTTAAAGTCCATTATAGTAAACTTATTTAAAAGTGTTTTTGAGTCTTTTATCTGCGCAAATTACACATTCTTTGTTCTCTGTGAAATAATTCTCTGAGAGCTTAGGCTCTAACTTGTTGGGTCTTTTTCTTATGGTTTCTTTGGTCGCAATCCATAACCGTCGCAGTACGAATTGACATTACAAAAGAAAGAATTATATTGTTAAAGAAAGAATTTTCAAGTGAAGGTTTTGAACTTGAGATTATTTATGTAAAGACTGCACTAGAGATTATTCATGTAAAAGTTTATGTTTTACTAGGCGAAGAGACATTTTTGACTGTCATTGTAAAGTGGTTATTTACAAGAAAGGTGTCATTCTGTCAGTGTTGAATCTGAGACCCAAATGTGTTTTCTTTTGATGCTTAATTTAAAGGAATGATTTCATATATGTTAATTTGGAGTTAAACCCAGGTTAAAGACAAAAGGTCTTTTATTGAGGGGTGAAATTTTAGTTCTTTAAGCTGTTGCAGAGTTCTTAGAATATCGGTATAGATTTGCAACACTAACTTTTCCTTTTCAGATCTCCTTCCCTGCTGTTCCCTACCCAACTCCCCTGACTAACTTTTCCTTTTCAGATCTCCTTCCCTGCTGTTCCTTTCCCAACACCCTTTTCCCCTCGCTTGATCACTTCAATATTCTGTGTATTTACTACAATCAGAATTGGAGGTATCGAGAGGTGGGCCCCTATATCAACTCGACAGATCCTGAGGAAGACCTCGTCTGACACATGTTGACTGGGCAAGTGCACCCACTTGCCAATCCCTAAACCTTCCCTTTTCTGCATATTAGTCACCCCTATAGTAGGCCCATGGGCAGGGTGCATTGTAGGTTAAAGGTAGGTCATGCCCTGATGTGTGTGGCATGACATAATAGTGAATTACAGCCATTTTTTTCACTATTGCAAGGCTTACTTTTCCCCATAGGCCAGAATGGGTAGTTGATTATTACATTTTATTATCCTAACTGACTCAGGGAACTAGGTAGAAATTCGAGTTTCATATGCCTGAACTCGGAATGATAAAATACATCTTTTAGTGAAGTTGGTTTTAACATTCTGTGTTTGAAAATACCACTTTTAGAAAGTAGGTATTTTCTTGTCTAACCATCCAAGCCTGCCTCTGCAAGGTTGTGTATTCCTTGTCTGGAGTTTGTGTGACAGGGGCTGGGGGGTTCCAGGAGACAGGGTGAATAGAGAGATTTGCATGTAGATGGGTGGGTGGAATTGCACTTGGAACCTGAATAGGGCTCTGCTTTCCCTCCACCTCCTGTGGTGCGTCTGATGTCTCAGCCCTGCACTGTGAAAGGAAAGAAGGAGTCATGTAAACAGAGTGCTCCAGGACTGACCAGAACTGTTTTGGACTAGGCAAAGGCAAAGGCCTCTCTGCCTTCAGAGAACAAAGAGAATATTGGTATAAATGCTGGGACCCAGACCCCAAGACTTTAGGTCATCCTAGAATCAAGAAGGAGTCTCTGTCAAGGAGAAAAGCTGGAAGACTGAAGAAGAAGGACTGACCTGCTGTGTGTTTGTGGGCTGGCCTGCAGCTGCTATTCTGCCAAGGAGAGGGGAAGGACTTTTGCTGTTGCTGTGTCCCCTACTATATTTATATATAATTATTTTAATTATTTTGAATTGTTTTCAAAAAGGACAAGAGCAATTAGATCAAGTACAACATGGATATTTAAAGAAAAAGTCTTCTGGGAAGAGAAGTAAAGATGTTTCTTAAAAACCTGTGAAGAGTGTTTCCAATGTTAAAAATAAAGAAGAGACAGATCAAGAACAGTGAAACAAAAGGAAAAGATAAATGAAAAAAAGGTGGAAAATTGGATTATCAGAAAAAGAATTATGTTGGAAGGAGGAAGAAACAATTTTCAGAAATTTGAAAAAGAATCTATAAATTAGTGTACTCCAAAATGTACTAAAACAATGTAAAATATTTAAAAGGAGATCAGCATTTTACAGACAAAAAAGGAGATTATAATTGTAAGTGAAAAATCCTTTGAATTGAAACGAAAATTGTTTATCTTAATGGTAAAAAGATTGAAGACTTTAAATACTATAATGCAGTGTATGAAGGACAAATGTGAAAGAAAAAGAATTGTAAATCAAACTAACTTTTGTAAGATATTTCTGTGGAATGGAAGCATACTTCTAGTACGGAACCTTTTTTTAATGAAGTAAGTTATTTTCAAGAATGGTCAATGTTACGAACTGAAAAATGGTTGTTCAATTGAAAAAGAAAAGATAGTTCATATAAATGTTGAATAAGTAATAGCTGAGGAAGTTCAAGGGAGACGTACCCAGGCTACAGTGTTTACATGGGATTGTAGTAGAGTTTGTAGTATACGTCAACATTCTATTGGTATTTTAGTAAATTTCTTAAGAGAATATGGAACATCTTGCAAAGTGAGAAAAAATACATGGCTGCAAGGTCATTCTCTGGCTGGTCTTTCCAGGAAAGTGTGTCAAAGTAATTTAGATCATTTAAGAATGTTAGCAGTACAACATTCCGAAATGCGGAAGTGAGTTAGAAGATTATACTTTGTGAATAGTCCTACACATTATGTCTAAATGAAATTAATACAGCTCTTTTGCATGGTTCAGTGTTGGATGTAAAAAAGTTTTGTGATGATATAGAGTTACGTTTCTTTGCTTGTAAAGAGGAGTGTAGAGAAAGTGGGAGTTAGATAAGTGTAGGTGTTGAAGAAGAGATGGAAGATACTACTGATGTGAAGTTTGAAAGAGAAATAACAAAGTTTAAAGTAGTTTCTGCTGAAAATCCCAACTATGTTTGTATTTGTTGCCGACGTACTCATTATAAAATTTATACTAGGACTGTAGATGTGTTTTTAAAAAGTGAAAAGGAAAACAATGATAAATGGAGAGAATTTGCTGCTTATCTGTTTGTGAGGGGTCGTTTTCAGTTACAATGCATTTGTAAATATTGTTACAATAAATTAGAAGAAAACAAAATGCCAGCTAGAGCTGTCCATAATGACTTAGAATCAGTAACTATACCTCCAGAACCTAAAGATTTAAATACATATGAGGCCATCCTTATTCAATCTGTGCACCAGTTTCAGGCTTTAATTTCTATGGAGCCTAAAACAGGTAGGCTGCCTCCAACAGATCCACAAAGAGATTTAAAAGGAAGAGTTGTGTATTTACCTTTAGATATTAAGTAAAATATTGAAACTGTTGGTGTAGAAAGAGAGGATACTAAACCAGTAGTCATTCTTGTTATTGGTGTACCCACAAAGAGTCAAAAGATATATGGCAAGAGTTAGTAGATGTCACGAAAGTCCAAAAGGCTACATCATATCTTGTGCAAAACAATATTTAGTATAAAAATGAAAATGTAGAAGAAATGAGTTTAGAAGATGAAACACACATTTCAAGTGGACAAATAGAAAAAGGAGAGAACTCAAGAAAAGAAGAAATGTATGAACATTATACTATACACCCTCTACATTGAAAAGAACTGATAGGAGATACTATTGAATTGTTCCAGATAAAAAAAGCAAAAGGAACTCCCATGTGTGTGTGGGAAAAAAGTTTGGAAGCTCGTTGTTTTCAACAGCTGTTCCCTACTGGAAAAAGTAAATGATATGATGAACGACCAGTTTAGATTCCAGCTTCAGAATATCGTACCTTATGACTGTACTCAGAAGAACCAATATTTCATGAGTGTATTCCATATTTCTTTCATCTTTTTATTTGAGAGTGATCTCTTTGCACTTCCATATGCATTCAACCATATTTTAAAAATGGGAACGCATCTTTCACATGTTTCTGCAAAGGAGTTTATGGGCAAAGATGAGGAAAGAGACGAACATTTAGAATCACAGTTAATTAATTTGATGGCATGTCAACGTTGCTCTAATGAATATTGGTATCGATGTCATGGGGAATTAAAATGTATGTTAAGAAACTTAGGAACCCCTACGTGGTTTGGTATACTTAGCTGTGCTGAGTATGCATGGGAAGATTTACTGGATTTTCTATGAGAAGCAAATTCAAATATAGAAATATTGAATTGAAGACAGCTGGAGAACTGTGCTCCCTGCATCCTGTAAATATTTTTAGATATTTTAATCATAGGTTTGAAGCTATGATGTCTTTCATCTGTAATAAAAAATATCCACCTATTGGCGAAGTTATTGATTTTTTGGGGAGAAAAGAATACCAAGCTAGAGGTGTTCCTCATATACATATGCTTTTATGGATCAAGGATGCACCCAAATTTGGAACTGATTCGGATGCGACTGTTTTATCTTTTATTGAAGACTATGTTATCTGTGCGATTCCGAAAACAGGAGGCGAAAATATTTTAAGACAGCAAGTTTTACAGTTTTAAACTCATCGATGGGGAAAGTATTGCTGATGGAAATATAAGCCAAAGGATATATTTTACACAAAATGTCAATTTGGCTTTCCACGTCCAGTAATTTCCAAAGGAAGAGTGAACATTTTTATGTCAGCAGTGAGGCATACTATCATCGAAAATCACCCAAAAATACTTATAATATAAAAAGAACAGAAGAATCAAAGTACATTAATGATTACAATCCGGTGATTCTGCAGATGTGGAATGCAAATATGGACATAGAATATGTTGCAGTAACTCAATTGCTGTTGCTCGCTATGTCTCGTCATATATTACCATGTCTGAGAAGACAGAATTGAAAGAAATGTGGGAGGAAATGTCACAGGAGAAGACACTTAGCAAAAAAATTGTACAGCTTCAGCTTGAAGATGATTTCACATCAAGAAATTGGATCCTACAAATGTTCGGATCGATTGACATCTGCATGTTTATATTCAAAGTCAAGAGGAATCATCTGGATAAGTCTTGGTCTTGCTGCAACACAAAATCGAGTAAAAAATTTGTACAAGAAATTGAATACTTGGCACTGAATGAACCGGAAAGTACAGATTTTCTGAAAACAAATATGTTGGATACGTACTATCTAAATTGAAGGCCATACCTGGAAAACATATGTCTATATGAAATACTGAACATTATAGGTAAAAACATTTTTTTACCAAAAATATAAATGAAGAAAAATATGCTGTAATTGGATCTGAAGGATGTTTGGTAAAGCATGCCAAAGGAAATATGATTATTCACAGGAAACTAAGTTGTGATACTCCAGATAAAAGAGAGTTTTACTATTTAGCTCTTCTGCAACTCTTCGAATCTTGGTGGACTGAAATGGAATTACGTGGAAATTGTGACTGATATGAAGATTTTTTCAATGCAGGTAAAGATAGCATTGAATGAACTATTTTTTCAAATTATCTCCAAATGTTAAATGAAGAGATTCATCAGGAAAGAACTATTGCAGCTGAAATTGCTAGAGATAGTTCTCAAGATAGTCAAAGTTCTGCTCCACAAAGTCAAGATCCACTAGGAGAAGCCATACTTCTTGAAAATGAAGTGCCAATAGCAATGATTGAAGTGGAAACGGTGATGCAGCAAGCACAACAGGAGAATATATTGATTTGGAAAATTTAGAGGAATGTCTGAATACTGAACAGAAAGAAATATATCACCAAGTTACACAACAGATACAACATGAATTACTGCATGAAATGAATGATTGCCAATGTACATCATTTAGACCGATTCTTATGTACATCAGTGGACTAGCTGGAACGGGGAAAAGTTTCTTGATTAAATGTTTGTCAAGTTATCTACAGAAAACAACTGATTCACATTTGTTTTGTGTTGTAACTGCTCCAACTGGGTTAGCAGCACACAACATTAAAGGGATTACATTACATTGTCTACTTATGTTACCAGTAGAAAATGAAAATAAGTTGGAATATCACAAGCCATCTGGAGAAGCTTGTTTCGAAGTTTCAAGAGAACTAAAGAAAATAAAACCTCGGGTAATTGATGAAGTAAGCATGGTCTCAAACTTAATGCTTGCATGTGTATATTTGAGGATGCATCAGATTTTAAAAACAAATTAAGATATTTTATATGGAGGAAAGAATTTAATTGGATTTGGTGATCTACCACAACTCACACCTGTGAAAGGCCAACCCTTCTGCATGAAGACACAAAAAAGTCTTTGGGAAGTATTGGAAATGGGAACATTTGGACTTATTTTGAATATAAGGAACTTATTAAGAACATGCGACGAGCAAATGTAGTAAAACATACTTTTATTTGATCTGCTAAAACCAGAAAAAGAGTGGAACATACAAACACGATGAAAACGTCATGAAGCAAAGCAAATGATGAAAATTATGGAAACATTCTTTAAAATATTAGAACTGGTGTCTTAACAAAGGATGGTAAAAATGCTTTTGAAAGTTGGCTACTAAGAAACTTGTTTACAAAAGAAAATATTGCACCTGAAACAATCTACCAAACTGCAGAAAAGAAGTCTATTTTTTGCCTTATGCCTACACTGAAAGAATGCTCTACATTCAATGAAGAACTGTTGAAGCCGGAGAATGAACCGATAATGAAAATGGTAGCTATTGATAAAATAGAACATGAAGGAGTAACTATTCTTTTGTCAGAGAAATTACAGTTAAAATTAGACTCTTTGTGAAAATCAATATCTAAGACTGCTGGTTTGGAAAAGACCTCATATGTATCTGTAAACTGCTGGGTAATATTACGGCGTAATTTAGATGTTGAGAAAGGCTTAGTAAATGGAGCAATGGGGAAAGTTGTTGACTTTGTTAGTTGTGCAAATAGAAATGGTATTGCATTTTTGAAGGTTAAATTTGATCAGATTGAACAGGTGAAACAGATTGGTTCGTTTCTTGCCTGTAAAAGATTTGTATGTTTGTAGAAAACAGTTTTCTGTTTTTTTAGCGTATGCTGTGACCATTCATAAATCTCAAGGTTTAAGTGTAGACAGTGCTTTGGTAAATATTAGAAGTTCTGTGTTTATAGAAGGTATGGCATATGTTGCATTGTCTGGAGTAAGAATGTTATCCGGATTGTATTCGATTGATTTTAATGAACAAAAGGTTAGTGCAGATGTAAATTGTATAAAAGTTTCAAGAGTACTAAAGAAAATGAAACTTCTGGTAATTGATGAAGTAAGCATGATCTCAAACTTAATGCTTGTGTTTGTACATTTGAGGATGCCGCAGATTTTAACAACAAATTACGATGTTTTATTTAGAGGAAAACATGTAATTGGGTTTGGTTATCTACTACAACTCACACCTGTGAAAGGCCAACCGATTTTTATCACCCTTCCTCATGAATACACTAAAAAATATTTGGGAAGTATTGGAAATGGGAACATTTGGACTTATTTTGCCTATTAGGAACTTATTAAGAACATGCGACAAGCAAATGATGAACATTATGGAAACATTCTTCAAAATATTAGAATATTAGAATTGGTGTCTTAACAAAGGATGGAAACAATGCTTTAGAAAGTCAGCTACTAAGAAACTTGTTTCCAAAAGAAAATATTGCACCTGAAACAATGTACAAAAAAATTGTAGAAAATAAGTCTATAATTTGCCTCATGCCAAAACTGAAAGAATGCTCTACATTCAATGGAGAACTGTTGAAGCTGGAGAATGAACCTATAATGAAAATGGTAGCTATTGATAAAATAGAACATAAAGGAGTAACTATTCTTTTGTCAGAGAAATTACAGTTAAAATGAGACTCTGTAAAAATCGATATCTAAGACTGCTGGTTTGGAAAAGACCTTATATGTATCTGTACACTGCTGGGTAATATTACAGAGTAATTTAGATAGTGAGAAAGGTTTAGTAAATGGAGCAATGGGGAAAGTTGTTGACTTTGTTAGTTGTGCAAATAGAGATGGTATAACATTTTTGAAGATTAAATTTGATCAGATTGAAGAGGAGAAACAGATTGGACGTTGTTGAGTTCGTTTCTTGCTTGTAAAAAATGAGTATGTTCGTAGAAAACAGTTTCCTGTTTGTTTAGCATATACTATACCATTCATAAATATCAAGGTTTAAGTGTAGACAGTGCTTTAGTAAATATTGGAAGTTCTGTGTTTAAAGAGGGTTGCATTGTCTCAAGTAAGAACGTTATCCGGATTGTATTTGATTGATTTTGATGAACAAAAGGATTGTGCAGATGTAAATTGTGTAAAAGAATACAATAGGTTAAGAAGATTCTATGCTCCTAGTTTAGGTGAACATCCCATTTATGAAAAATGTTTAATACGTCCAAAACAAAAATATGATAACATTTTACTGAGTTTGCACAGAAAAAAGAATGATGAGCCTGGAAAGAAAATAGAAGGGAACACGGTTGCTAATATTGTAGGATATCAGTTAGAAAATAGTTCAGGTATCAACTGCTATGCTAATGTAATCGTAAACGTTGTCTTTTTTTCAGAAAATATACAGTGCAAAATTATGGAAAATCGAGAAAAAACATTTTGTTCTTTGTTATATTATATTTTTGAAAAGTTGAAAACTGTTAAAACGAAAATCCATACTGCTTCTGATGTGCGGAATCTTCTGGATATATGTTCTGGTTCTTCACAATTTACGCAGAATGTACAGCAAGAAGCTCAGGAATTTCTTATGTTTATGCATGCAGTATCAGAAGATGAAGGTGTACAAATTGAAAATCTGTTTGGACTACGTTAAAGATGGGATCATAGATGTGTCAGCTGTTCACATGCAACTACCACTAAAACAGACACTGAACAATTCATATATTTGATAATGCCAGATTTGAAAACATTGTCTTTCAACGATCTAGTGAAATCAGCTAATCAAGATATGGAATGTACTCAGTGCAAATCAGAAATGTTGTCAACATTATTTATAGAAAGTTGTGGACAATATATTATTTTAATGCTGAAATGTTGTAGAGAAGATGGAACATTGGAAACCAAAATAATTTTTTGTATAGCAGGTCAAGTGTCAATCAGGAAGAACTTTTAAAACAGTGGCTATTGTTTTCCACAATGGACCTACTTCAACATCTGGACAATATACTGTGTATTTAAAAACAATAAAGGATGTACATTATGTGATGATACACATTTAGAGTTGAGAATTCGGTTGCCTAATGAATTACCAAATTCATATTCAATATTTTTGATGCCAATATTCTGGGAAGATATCAACATAAATTACTGAGTATATTTTGGATATTTCCACTGCAAATTATTTTAGATACATCATTCACCCTATTGGAAACATGTAAATATGATTTTAGAAGTCTATCATGGATATCCTCATTGCAAATGTTTTCAGAACAATCATTCGGCCTATTGGGAAGGTGTGTATATGAATTCAAAAGTTTATTTTGGATATACTCAATGGAAATATTTTCACAGACATCATTCTGCCAATTGGGAAGATGTTGGTAATTACCTAGTCAATTATTGATTCTGTTCTTTCATATTGCATTTGGAAAATTGTGTTCGAAAGTAGGTGGTCATATATTTGATCATTGTATTATAGTCTATGTTACTAAGGATGTTCATCTGTGAAAATGTAAATACAAAGCTAAGATTGTTGTAGAATTTTTTTAAGAGAAATATGTTTTTTTTAACAATCTTATTGATTGTATTTTTTGCCCGCTGTCATCTGATGATCTACATTGAAATCACTGTTTATGGTGAAATTCAATAGAATCTGAAGACAGCAAATAAGGCAAATTGAATATGTGATGTAATTGTATACTTATGTTGGGTTGCAAAAACTATAAAATTATATGTAATACTAGATTGTTTTCTTCTCTTTTACAGACCCTGCTACTAAAGTTTAAAATATTTTAAATTTGTGTTATAAAAAAAAGAAGTGAACATATATTACTATTATTTTCATATCTACTTGAAAACAGGTAAAATTAAGGTACTACTCATGCAGTCTATCAAATACACTGTCACTCCCCATGCCCACCTCCAGTCACCCAGCCAGTACTATATACTAATTCAATCTCTCCACTAGTACCCAAGCACGTATACATTCACCATACACTGCCCTTGCAGTACTGTAATCATCCAATCACTGCTCTCGTACTCATACAATGGCCCAAGCACTAACACAAGCAGTGCTACAATTCTCTACAATTCGCTACAATTCTCTGTGCAAGACGCCCATGGGCAATCGCTGCGCTCTATAAATTTACAAATCAAATCAAATCAAATCACTATCCATACAGACCTCTAGCAGCTATATACTACTCATTCACTCCTCTGAATACTATGGTAGTACCCATGCACTCTAGTATTAACCCTGTCGGTCCACATGCACAACTTCAATCACCCATCTAGCACAATGCACTTATCCAATCACTTTGCTAATACAGAAGCACTTATAAATACACCACATACTCTCTTTACAGGACTCTAATCATCCAATTACAAGTCACGTACTTATGGAATGGCCTGGCTACTAACACAAGTACAGCTACAATATTCTGTGCACAATCCATGCAGAACTCTAACCAGCTACATGCTATTGATGCACTCCTCTAAATACCCAGTTATTACTCATGCAGTCTAGGAATCCTCTTGTTAGTCCCATGCACTTCACCATTCATCCATCCAGCCAATACCTAAGCACTTATGCATTCGCCATGCACTCTGTTTGCAGCACTGTAATTATTCCAGTTACTAGTCATGTACTTTCAGAATGGCCTAGCTAGTAACAGAAGTACTCGCTGTTATTATTATTAGTAGGTTTCACGGAGGGTATAGTTAGAAATTAGCATTCAAAATAACATAGAAATTCACTGAAAAAACCATACATTTCAGGGACATTATAGTTAGTTGGACATTTCACTCGTACAAAACTAGAGAAATTCAAACGTTATAGTTAGTAAAGCTAACTATACCTCACACCCCGCAATGCACTGCTGATAATGTCACATATTACATCACTCATGACATGGTCAGTGACATCAAGGATGGCATATCAAATGACATCACTGATGACATCATCCATGTGATAATCTGATGCACCTCGTCACACCCTGATATAAACTTTGATACACCCACTCTAAAACACAGACTACCATTTTTGAAACCATAGACAAACCAATATCATTTACTATGTACCCACTGACTAATTCCTAGCTATACACACACATTCATTCATTAATGCATACAGTTACTCATACATGCAGTCAGTCATCAATACAGCACTATTATATGCACTAACACACCTATACAAACACTCATACACCGTCACAGCTATTGACACACCTAGCTAGTCATGTAAAAAATCAATAACAATGCCATTTACTCACCTATACAGTTATACATTCACTATCTAACCTATTCATATAGATACTAACATATACTTACTCTCTTATACAATCACTGACACAAGCAGGCACTCATTTATACAGCCACTCTCATAATTACTCATTCTCACATATAGTCATTTATATACTCCAATACTCACATGTACTGCCTTTCACATATGTAGTTACTCATACATATACCTCTGAGACATATATTCACTCACCAACACACTGATACACACACTCAATCACCTATACAGCTATTTCCACATGCACTATTGAACCCATACACCCAATAAATTATCCACCCACACATGTAGGCAGAAAGTCACACACCCGCCACCCACCCACACACATAAACACTGAGGCACCCATACAAATACTCATGCAACCAATAAGTAACCCATATAGACAGTCATGTACCTATTCATCAATCCTTGCAGCAGCTTACACAACAGAGAGACTGATACAGACATTCACACAGTGTAGTCACTAACCCATGCATCAGTAAGACACAATTATTCACTCACTTATACAGTCAGTCACACACCTATTAAATCCTTTTAGTCACTAACCCATGCATTAAGTAAGACACAATTATTCACTCACTTATGCAGTCAATCACACACCTATTACATCCTCCACTCAGACACGTATACACCAACTCATTCTTCAGCACACCTTGGCATTAACATATATAAAATATAGTTAAACTTTACAGAAACACACATTCACTGGTTGTTGTCATCAGTAATATCATCAGTGATGTCATTTGAGATGTCATGAGTGATGTCATGAGTGATGTCACTGACCATGTCATGAGTGATGTATTATGTGACATCATCAGCAGTACATTGCGGGCAAGTTAGCTCTACTAACTATAATGTTCAAATTTCTCTGAAACCTATGGTTTTTTCAGTGAATTTCTATGGTTTTTTAAATGCTAATTTCTAACTATAACGTCCCTGAAACCTATGGTTTTTTCAGTGAATATATATATATATACATATATATTACTTATGTAGTTATAGTTAGGACCAAATATCCTTAGCAAAAGCATTTTTTGATTTGAGAATATTGTGTGTGCCGTTTGACAAATGTTTGCGAAATGTTCTAAACTAATGGGGTGCTCCGATCAGCTCCTGTCTTGGAGGTTTTAGGGTGATTTGTCAAGCTGGAGCCGAGAAAAAGTCGGTCCCAAAATGCGTTTTCTCCATGTAAATTTCCTTAGGAACTTTTGTCGCAGCTGCAGCCCGAACTGCCGAATGGAATTACACCAAATTTGTCAGAGAGGTAGCTGTTGTTCCAGAGTGCACTCTCTGCTTTAAATCCTGTAAATCTGTTCAGTAGTTTTAAAATAAAGAATATTGAGGCTTTACTTAATATTTGAGGGGGGCCTCAGAAGGTACCCTAAGCCCCAGGGACCGCAACCTCCCTGGGTGTATTATAATAGGTAAGTGGGGAGTGGCTTGAGCCCCTCCACACTGCCCGGGGACTAACACTTCCTCCGGGCTCTAATTATTGTAATGAGGTGTCCGGCCCGGGACCGCCACCTCCCCAGGGCTGCATACATGTTGGTAGGGGGGCCCCTGGCCCTCTTGGGCCCTGGGGACAGCGACACCCCCAGGCCTGCTCCAGTAATGTACCAGGATATCCACCCCAGGGACATTGCAGTTTGCCATGGCAGGGTGGGAGCACGGCTTTCGCCTTGTCACTGCAAGCTCAGCTCTTGCTTCCATGAAGAGAAGCAGATTGCTTTTGGACAGGAGAGCTGCATGTCAGCAGCTCCCCTTGTCCAAAAGCAATACAGGCACCCATAGGAGGCGGGGAGCTGGCTGGGATCATGGGGGCATTAGGGCTCCCCCACGGTCCCCAATGTGAGGGCATGCCCTGGGGAAGGGGTACCTGGGGCAAAAAAAAGCCTGTAGAGAGGTAATTTTTTTTATATATAAAATGGCTAGAACTCGGGGGATGGGGTCCCCAAGGCAGAGTTTGAGTAAAAAGAATGGGGGCATTTTTATTTCTCACATGCCTGGAGTTGTGACTCCATCGCGGCTCTCAGCGTTGCCTCCCGTGTAGCCACGATGGGTTCGCAACTCCAGGCAACATTTAAAAAAAAATATGTATGTTTTTTTAAAAGTAAAATTGGGTTATAGGGTGACTAAAAAGAGTTTTTGTTTTTATTATGATTTTGTTGTAGCCACATGTAAGTGCGGATGCACAGCTTTAGCTTGTTGAGGAAGACTCTGTTTCCTTGATCTGTGAAGTGCACTCCATCACTTCTGTAGATGTTGTCCATATTGAAACATAGATTGTTGTTATAGATGGAGCCAATCCTATGATCTTTGAGGTATGCAGAAACAGATTAATTGACATTCTTCCTAGCTTTCTCAAACGCTGGACAGAATTGGTTTGACCAGTTCCATTTCTGTCTTTGGCATATATTAGATTTTACAAAGACAGTTTGAGGCAAAAGCAACATCAATTGTACAAAGGTGTCCTTCATTAGCATTTCCAGACTTACGACCCCAGGCAATGTGCCTAGGTCATTGCCACCACATTGCACAATCATGAGGTCGGGGTTGGGGATGCAAAAAGGTTTTGACCAAAGACAACAATTGCTGCCACTTTAATCCTCTGTGCAATCTATTTAATATCCTACTTTTGGCAAACCTGGGACAATGTCAATACCTCTGTGTTCAGCATATCCTTTGCACCAGATAGTATGTATGCACTCCCCCAATCACCCAAGCACTACTGATGCACTGATAAAATCACCCAGGTACTAGCTTTGCACCCACTCAATTACTGAGGTACTACCCATGCACTCATACATGCACTGAGGCACTTCTGCTGCACTCATGCAATCTTGGAAGCACCACCCATGCAGTCTTCCTATCATCCACATAGTACCCATGGACTTATGCAAGGACGCAGATACTACTCATGCACTCCGTCAATCACACAGGCACTAGCTATGTACTCTTGCAGTCCTCCAATCATCCAGGTACTATCCATGCACTCCTCCAATTCACCAGGCACTCCTTATGCACTCATGCATTCATTCAGGCTAAACCTATGCACTCATTCAATCACCCAGACATTACCCCTGCACTCATGCAATCACCCTGGCATTTCCTATGCACTCCTTAAATCAGCCAGGCAGTAGCCATGCACTCCTCCAATGATGCACAGTATCCCTGCACTCATGCAATCACCAAGACATTACTTCAGCACTCTTGCATTCACCCAGGCATTACCCATACACTTCTTCAATCACTCAGGTAGTACGTATGCATTTCTTAAATCACCCACACATTTTCTCTGCACTCATAAATAACCCAGGCATTTTCTATGCACTCCTTTATTCACCCAGCCACTAGCCATTCACTTATAAAATCACCCTGGCACTAGCTATGCACTCCTCCATTCATGCAGGCACTACCCATGCACTCATGCATTTACTCAGGTTCTACCCATGCACTCCTACATGCACTGAGGCACTTCTGCTGCACCCATGTAATCATAGAAGCACTACCCATGCAGTCTTCCTATCACCCAGACACTACCTGCGCACTTATGCAATCACCCAGTTAATACTCATGTACACCTCCAATCACCCTGGTACTACCCATGCACTCTTGCAATAACCCACACACTACCCTTGCAGTCCTCCAATCATCCAGGCACTGTCAATGCACTCCTCCAATCAGCCAGGCACTACCTGTGCACTCATGCAATCACCCAGGTACTACTCATGTACACCTCCAATATCCCAGGCACTACCTATGTACTCTTGCAATAACCCATGCACTGCGCTTGCAATGCTCCAATCATCCAGGCACTATCCCAGCACTCCTCCGATCACCCCGGCACTAACCATGCACTGAGTGCATGAGTACTGACTCAGGCAGTACTCATGCACTCCTCCAATCAGCCAGATGTTACCTCAGTACTCATGCAATCTCCCAGGCATGGCCCATTCACTCCTTCAGTCACTCAGGAAATATGTATGCACTCCTCCAATCACCCAGACATTTTCCCTGCTCTCATACAATCACTCAGGCATTACCCATGCATTCCTCCAATCATGCAGACACCACCCATGCACTTATAAAATCACCCAGGCACTAGCTATGCACTCCTCCAATCACCCGGACACTACACATGTACTAATACAATTACTCAGGCAGTACCTATGCACTCACACATGCACTAAAGGCACTTCTGCTGCACGCATGCAATAATAGAACCACTATCCAGGCAGTCTTCCTATCACCCAGGCACTACTCATGTACTCCTTCATTTCTCTTCCTCTGATATATTTATTTTGCTAAATGCAAGTGGTGTATTATCTCCAAATGCTTTTTCATGGATGACGTTCCACATGAGCATTTTTACACTGCTGATGACATCACATATTACATCACCCATGACATGGTCAGTGACATCACTGATGACATCACTCATGACATCTCAAATGACATCACTGATGACATCACTCATGACATCATCCACATAAAAATTTGATGCACCTCCTCGCACGCTAAAAATACCCTTTGATACACCCTCTCTATAATAGAGACTATCGTTTTTTGAAACCATAAACACAATCAATACCAGTTACTGTATACTCTCACTGATTCCTAGATCTATAGACGCATCCACTCATTTACCTATATAGTCACTCATACATGTAGTCACTCCTCAATACAGCACTATCATATACACTGATACTGCCATATAGACACTAACACACTATCACTCACCCATAGAGGTACTCAAACACCTACTCAGTCACCCAAATAATCAATTACACTGCCATTTACTAACCTATACAGTTATACACACCGCATCACTTATTAATACAGACCCTAACACAGACTTACTCTCTTATACAAACACTGACACAAGCACACACTCCTTCATACAGCCACTGCCACAATGGCTCACTCTCACATATATTCATTTATATAGTCAAACACTCATATATACTTTCTTTCAGGTATGTAATTACTCGCACATGTAGTTTGTGAGCAAATACAGTGTTAATCACACATGTAACACTGAGACATCTAAAAACGTCTATGCACACACTCACCCACCAATACTACCCTTCAGTGGAGCTCCCTTGAACCCATACACTAAGTGAATCAGCCACTAACACATCTCTGCATGGAGTCAAACACCCCCACCCACCCACACAGACACTCAGACACCCATACAGATACACAGACAACAAATCAAAAATCTATATAGCTACTCACTAACCCATGGAGCTGCCTACACACCAACTGACAGACTAATACAGACATTCATACAGTTTAATCACTAACCCATGCATCCAGTAAGAAACGTTTGCTCATTCACTTATACATTCAGTCACGCACCCATTAAATCATCCATTCAGACACTCATACACCCACTCATTCTTCAATAAACCTTGGCATATGTATATATAAAACATATTTAAACTTTACTGAAACACACAGTCACTAGATAATGTAATCAGTGATGTCATAAGTGATGTCACTGACCATGTAATGAGTGATGTAATATGTGATGTCATCAACAGTGCATTGCAGAGGCGCTAGTATAGTTAGCTCAACTAACTATAACGGCCACATTTCTCTGGTTTTGTACGAGTGAAATGTCAGCCTTACTAAAACATCCCTGAAGCCTGTGGTTTTATCTGTGAATTTCTAAGGTTTTTCAAATGCTAATTCCTAATTATAACATCCCTAAAACCTATGTATTTTTCAGTGAAAATATATATATAGTGACTGAACTGCATTACGTGGAACCTGAAACCCTGTATTTAATCCCAGCTTCCCCATTTTACCAACTTGTGTGATCCTAGGCAGCTTATCCCTCTTTTTCTGCTTTTCTACTTGTGTGATCCTAGGCCGCTTATTCCTCTTTTTCTCCTTTTTTAGCTTAACTCCTAATTCAATAAAGGCTTGTCTATCACAGTGGGGAAGATAATCAGTCTCTCCGAATTCATTCTTTAGAACAATTCCTTGGAACAACAATAATATTTTTCAACACACTAACATAATATGCTGTGCTGGACATCAGCTGATGACAAACACCCCATGAAAGAAAATATAAAACAGACACGAATGAAAAACAAAGCATCTCCTCTCCTACGGCCTTTCACCTGAAAATAAAATGTTAGGACAGGAAGCGTATACACTAAACCTATTTTATATATATATATAAGATTGTTTGGTTCAGCTCTTAAATAAACTTGTGCCTACAAAAAGCTGCATTGGATCTGCGTGATTTCCTGGGTCGCTACGGTTGGAGCCTGGGAGGTTGCACTTGCTGGATATATATATATATATATATATATATATATATATATATATATATATATAGATAGATAGATAGATAGATAGATAGATAGATAGATAGATAGATATATACATATAATATATATGTTCTTCTACTCTCCCAAAGAAGAAAGGATTCGCACTCACGGGCACTTTCCAAGTATTTTCTTTATTTTCAATGATGAATGCACAACCAACGCGTATCAGTGTCTGCTGACACCTTGATCACGGTCGGAGGTCATTACTCTTTTTTTCAAAAATATTGATTTTTCAAATCTTTGAACTTTTGGTCACATGACTTCCTGTTTCCTCACAGGTGGGATTCTGGTATATGTAGTTTAAAACGACTTATTTCCTTATAACAAGTTCTTTTTCATTACACTCCTAAACCCCTATCTTTTGATCATACTACATTTAATTTGGGCAATAAAACTCCAAAGACCCAACACAAACTTTTCAAACAATTAACCTTTCTGGTTATGCCCTCCAGTGGGCATTTGAAATGTTACATTTTAACATCCACTACGATTGTTTTGTTCATTTGCCTGTTGTCCTAGGACCTATATTATCTGTTCAATACATACTTCGTTTGCAATATTTATCAATCATAGAAGGAAGGGAAGGGGAGGGCCAAGGAGGGGAGGGAAAGAAAGGAAGGATTAGCAGGGTTGGGGTAAGGAGGGGGAGGATGATTTAATTCCTAGTGGGCAATAAGTGTTTTCAATGGTACCCATTATCTCTAAAGGCAACTTCCTTATCGTTCTCAACTAACTGGGTTTCCCTGGAAGTCTATCCTTGTGAACTTTTAATTCCCCAACAACCAAGAAGTTGGGGAAAAGGGGATCAATGTTCTAATGTCTCTTAGAAGCTGTTTACATGTGCTGGCTATAGAAAATGTACATACATCTCCTTAACCTGGTTCAAACCATATGGGGTAAATGTTCTCAATGATAAAATCCAACGAGACTCGCATTGTCTCAGTTTCAAAGCCCGATGCTTTGAGCCACTGTTTCTTTTTACTTTGATTTTCCCATTAATGGCTTTGTACCAAGCCAGTAATGGCTTTGTACCAACTCAAAGTTGGTACAAAGCCATTACTGGAAAAATCTAACTAAAAAAAAACAGTGGCTCAAAGCATCGGGCTCTGTAAAGTGTTCAAGCTGTAAAGCATGTCAAATAGCAAGAAATACCAAAACATTCACAGGCTTCAACCAAAGAAAATGAAACATTTGACAGTTGATAAACTGCAAAACTCCATATGTGGTGTTCATTATAGAATGCCTTTGTCCCTTGAAATATGTGGGCAGAACCATAAAGGAAACCCAACTACGAATTCTGGACCATGTGAGAGCCACCGCAAATAAGGACAGGAGCAACGCGGTGGCGAAACACATGGAGGAGAAACACAACAGTGACTGGAAGGCCTTGAAATTTTATGGAGATAAACATCAGTGAGGTCATCAGTGATGTCACTGACCATGTCATGAATGATGTAATATGTGACATCATCAGCAGTGGATTGCGGGTGCGCGAAATATAGTTAGTACAACTAACTATATAGGAGCAATTTCAATGGTTTTTTATATGCTAATTCCTAACTATATAAGGCCTGAAACCTATGTTTTTTTCAATGAATTTGCAAGGTTTTTTTAAATGCTAATTCCTAACTATATAAGGACTGAAACCTATGGTTTTTTCAGTGAATTTCAAAGGTTTTTTAAATGCTAATTCCTAACTATATAAGGCCCGAAACCAATGGTTTTTTCAGTGAGTTTGCAAGGTTTTTTAAATGCTAATACCTAACCATATTAGGCCTGAAGCCTATGGTTTTTTAAGTGAATTTCAAATGTTTTTAAATGCTAATTCCTAACTATATAAGTCTTGAAACCTATGGTGTTTTCAGTGAATTTGCAAGTTTTTTTAAATGCTAATTCCTAACTAAATAAGGCCTGAAACCTATGGTTTTTTCAGTGAATTTGCAAGGTTTTTTAAATGCTAATTCTATTAGCGGATAACGTTTAAATATGTTAATATTCTTGTGGGACCACCTGAGCAGCCCTAGGGATCCAATTTTTGGACCGGAGCAAGAATCTCTCTGATTGTGCCGTATTTCTTGCCTTCTGCCCCCCTGATTGTGTTGTATTTCTTGCTTTTGCCCCCCTGATTGTACCGTATTTCTTGCCGTCTGCACCCTGATTGTGCCATATTTCTTGCCTTTTGCACCCTGATTGTGCCGTATTTCTTGCCTTCTGCTCCCTGATTATGCCGTATTTGTTGCCTTCTGCCCACTAATTGTGCTGTTTTTTCTTGCCTTCTGCCCCCTGATTGTGCCGTTTTCTGGCCTTCTGTCCCCTGATTGTGCCGTTTTTCGTGCCCCTGCCCCCTGATTGTATTATCTTTGCCAGTGTTTGTTCGCTGCTGGTATTGCCTTTGCCTGTGTTTCTTTGCTGCCGTTATTGTCTTTGCCAGTGTGTGTTTGCTGCCATTATTGTCTTTGCCAGTGCTTGTTCGCTGCTGGTATTATCTTCGTCAGAGCTGTGTGGGCTGTGTGGGCTGTGAGAACTATTTGGGCTGTGAGAGCCGTGTGGGCTGTGAGAGCAGTGTGGGATGTGAGAGTGTGGGCTGTGTGGGCTGTGAGAGCTGTGAGAGCTGTGTGGGCTGTGAGAGCTGTGTGGGCTGTGAGAGCTGTGTAGGCTGTGTGGGCTGTGAGAGCTGTGTGGGCTGTAAGAGTTGTGGGCTGTGTGGGCTGTGAGAGCTGTGAGAGCTGTGTGGGCTGTGAGAGCTGTGTGGGCTGTGAGAGCTGTGTGGGCTGTGTGGGCTGTGAGAGCTGTGTGGGCTGTGAGAGCTGTGTGGGCTGTGTGAGCTGTGAGAGCTGTGTGGTCTGTGAGAGCTGTGTGGGCTGTGAGAGCTGTGTGGGCTGTGAGCTCTACTTCTTTTCTGTCTCGGTCTCCCTAGCACAAGATGAATGCCAACACTTCCTGGTTAGAAGTGTTGACAGCCAATGAGCATGCTGCTTTCCTGTGAAATGCATGCTGATTGGCTGCCACTGTCTGTCAACACTCCAAACCAGGAAGTGTTGGCAGCCATCTTGTGCCTCAGTAGAACCAAGGCGCAAGAAATCAGTAAAACAAAGGTGCAAAACACACAAAGGGGGCAGGGTAGAAGCACCCTGACCCCGTAGGCCTGCTCAGGGAGGTCCCACAAGGACCTCCCAGGCCCCAGATTTTTTTTTCTTCGAAATATCGTGGTGGTATGCGCACCGTGCGTGGACGGTACACATGCGGTGCGGGTGCGGTGCGCGTACCCCCGCGATTTTCCGAAAAAATAAATAAATTGGGGGGGCCTGGGGGGTCTTGTGGGACCCCCTGAGCAGGCCTAGGGGGTCAGGGTGCTTCTACCCTGCCCCCTTTTTGAGCTCTACACATTTGTTTTTCTGCATTCCTGTGCCTCAGTCTACCGAGGCACAAAATGGCTGCCAACAATTTCTGTTTTGGAATGTTCACAGACAGTAGCAGCCAATCAGCATGCAGCTCTTACTCGGAAGGTACAGAGTACAGTAAGCTTACGTGCACTCATGGTGTCCCACCCATAGATATATAATTTGGGAAAATGTAATTTTCTCAACAACTACTGGAGGGATTTTCACCAAATATACAAAAGGCACTTCTGCATACCAGGCTCTACCATTTTGCCAAGTTTGGTATAATTCCATTCAGCCGTTCGGGCTGTAGCCGTGTCTAAAGGTCCTATGGGAAATTGCATCGGACACAATTTCACATTCAATTTTCTCAAAAACTACTGGAGGGATTTACACAAACATACAAAAGGCACTGCTGCATACCAGTCCCTACCATTTTGCCAAATCTGCTGTAATTCCGTTCAGCTGTTCGAGCTGTAGCCTTGTCAGAATGTCCCTATGGAAATTAACATGGGGAAAACACGTTTTGGGACCCTCCTTTTTTCTCGGCCCCCGCTTGACGAATCCCCCCAAAACTTTTAGGGAAGGAGCGGAGCGCAGCGAGGCAAATTTAAGGAAAATTACAGGCAGATCCCTCAATCGGCGCCAAAGTTATTCCCAATAGAATGTTCGGAATTTCCTATAGTAACTAGGTCCTAACTATATATACCTACTGGCGACCGCCAGTAGGTAATATATGTGTGTATATATATATATATATATATATATATATTACCTACTGGCGGTCGCCAGTAGGTATATATAGTTAGGATTTTTTCTCTATGGGATTTTTGAAAATTCTATGTCTAATAACTTTGGCATTTGTGGACTGAATCGGCTGAAATTTTCAGGAAAATGGCACATTTTGTTTCTGAGCAGCCCCTGACAATTTGGGGGGGTTTCGTCAAGGGGGGGCCGAGAAAAAAGGGGGGTCCCAAAACGCATTTTTCCCATGTTAATTTCCATAGGGCGGTTGGCCTCACTTTTAGCTCGAACGGCTGAATGGATTTGCACGAAACTTGGCAAAATTGTAGGGACTGTTAGCCCGATGTGCCTTTGCTAGGTCTCAATATATGTGCTCCAGTGGATTTTGAGTAATTTAGGTTCAAAAAAAGATATATATCTGGGCGGAGCCTAACCACACATCTGATCTGATTGGCTGTCAGCACTTCATCCAAGAAGTGTTGGCAGCCATCTTGGGACCAATATACATGATAGCACCTCATTAAAAAGCATTGTAGTTAATAGAGGGTTTTAGGACTTTAGTTACATTATAAATCATTTGTTGATGGTACCATACTCGTTTTAGGAATTGTGGTGGGTTCTAAGGTGATTTTACCATGTGAAAAAACCTTCTGCTGTGATATCATGAATATTGTTTGAAAGAAAACTAATATCTCATGATTTTCCCACAGTGGTTTGGAAGGGGATCTATAAGCTAAACTGAAAGCATATTTTCTGTAAATTCACATTATCTTTCTCAGTCATGTGAAAATGAAGTCTGACATTCTCAGTAAAACATGTACATCCAACAAGGACAGAGACTGTCAGTTGATTCCTTTGTGTTCTACTGCAGCCTCCTAGAGTGTTCTAAAGAACAACTAGAGCGCTAACAGTCCTACTTATTACAAAGGTATGGCACACCTGAAGCCATCTTGATTGGAATAAAGTGGTAACTCTTAAAACATTTAATTTAAAAAGAAACAACATGAGGGGGTATATTTTGCCATAGAAAGTATGATTAGTGCTGCAGAATGAAAAATTAGGGCACATTTTGAGTGACTTCTCAAATCCTTTTCTATTTCATTAAAACATTCTGACATGCAGTCTCCCAAAATGGCCACCAGAGACAAAAGAGCCCAAATGTAGCCCAAATATCACCCAGATGTAGCCCAAGTATAACCCAATGACAGAATGTCCCAGAGTGTTCTAAAGGACAACTAGAGCGCTAACAGTCCTACTTATTACAAAGGTATGGCACACCTGAAGCCATCTTGATTGGAATAAAGTGGTAACTCTTAAAACATTTAATTTAAAAAGAAACAACATGAGGGGGTATATTTTGCCATAGAAAGTATGATTAGTGCTGCAGAATGAAAAATTAGGGCACATTTTGAGTGACTTCTCAAATCCTTTTCTATTTCATTAAAACATTCTGACATGCAGTCTCCCAAAATGGCCACCAGAGACAAAAGAGCCCAAATGTAGCCCAAATATCACCCAGATGTAGCCCAAGTATAGCCCAATGACAGAATGTCCCAGAGTGTTCTAAAGAACAACTAGAGCGCTAACAGTCCTACTTATTACAAAGGTATAGCACACCTGGAGCCATCGTGATGGGAATAAAGTGGTAACTCTTAAAACATTTAATTTAAAAAGGAACAAAATGAGGGGGTATATTATGCAATAGAAGGTATTATTAGTGCTGCAGAAAGAAAAATTAGGGCACATTTTGAGTGACTTTTCAAATCCTCTTCTATTTCATTAAAAAATTCTGACATGCAGTCTCCCAAAATGGCCACCAGAGACAAAAGAGCCCAAATGTAGCCCAAATATCACCCAGATGTAGCCCAAGTATAGCCCAATGACAGAATGTCCCAGAGTGTTCTAAAGAACAACTAGAGCGCTAACAGTCCTACTTATTACAAAGGTATGGCACACCTGAAGCCATCTTGATTGGAATAAAGTGGTAACTCTTAAAACATTTAATTTAAAAAGGAACAAAATGAGGGGGTATATTTTGCCATATGAATTATGATTAGTGCTGCAGAAAGAAAAATTAGGGCACATTTTGAGTGACTTCTCAAACCCTCTTCAATTTCATTAAAACATTCTGACATACAGTCTCCCAAGATGGCCACCAGAGACAAAAGAGCCTAAATGTAGCCCAAATATCACCCAGATGTACCCCAAGTATAGCCCAATGACAGAATGTCCCAGAGTGTTCTAAAGAACAACTAGAGCGCTAACAGTCTTACTTATGACAAAAGTATGGCACACCAGAAGCCATCTTGATTGGAATGAAGTGGTAAGTCTGAAAACACTCAATTTAAAAAGGAACAACATGAGGGGGTTAATTTTGCCATAGAAAGTATGATTAGGGCTTCAGAAAGAAAAATTAGGGATCATTTTGAGTGACTTCTCAAATCATCTTCTATTTCATTAAAAAAATTCTGACATGCAGACTGAAACATGCACTTTGAATACCAGCAGCAGACGTCCCTGGTGAGCAGTAGCTTTACTACAGTGATCTAATGTGCAACTAGAGTGCTAACATTCAGAATTTATGGCAAATGTGTGACACATCTGAATGCCTTCTTGATGGAACCAAAGTAAACAAGCATTGAAAATGCAATAGATCTCGCCCTCGTTTAAGTTAAAGCCATTCTGTTTGTAATGAGGTGGCTTTTTAGCTTTGCTTTTATTAGTGTTTTTTCAACTTTCATGTAAATAACATGCATCTGTATGCATATAAGTATATGTATGCATGCATTTATGTTTGTATTTATATAGATATACAGATGATATATGTTTATATATGTATGTATATATATATATTCTCTGAAAAAACCATAGGCTATAGACCATATATAGTTAGGAATTAGCATTTACAAAACCTTGAAAATTCACTGAAAAAACCATAGGTTATAGACCACATATAGTTAGGAATTAGCATTTACAAAACCTTGAAAATTCACTGAAAAAACCATAGGTTATAGACCATATATAGTTAGGAATTCGCATTTACAAAACCTTATTTTACTCACACAAAACCATTGAAATTCCATATATAGTTAGTTGCACTAACTATATATCGCGCACCCGCAATCCACTGCTGATGATGTCACATATTACATCATTCATGACATGGTCAGTGACATCACTGATGACATCACTGATGACATCTCAAATGACATCACTGATGACATCACTGATGACAACATCCAGTGACTGTATGTTTCTGTAAAGTTAAAATATGTCTTACATATTGAAGAATGAGTGGATGTATAAGTGTCTGGATGAAGGATTTAGTAGGTGCATGACTGACTGTATGAGTGAGTGATTAAATGTGTCTCACTGAGTGCATGGGTTAGTGACTAAACTGTCTTAATTTGTGCATCATTATGTCTGTTGTTCTGTAAACTGTTGCATGTGTTGATAAGTAGCTATATGAGTAACTATATGGGTTATTGATTGGTTGCCCAAGTATTTGTATGGGAGACTGAGTGTGTGTGTGGGTGGCTGGGAGGTGTATGACTCTGTGCATAGATGTGTGAGCAGTTGATTCACTAGATGTATGGTTTCAAAAGTGCATGTGGAAACAGCTGTATGGGCGGTTGACTGTGTGCATGAGTGTATTGGTGAGTGAATGGATATCTCAGTGCTACATGTCAAAGTAAGTACATATGTAAAACACAGTACATGTGAGAGTTGACATATATAAATAACTGTGCATAAGAGCCAGTGAATGTGTGAGTGGCTGTATGGATCATTGTGAACTTGTATCAGGGATTGTATAAGAGAGTAAATATGTGTTATTATATCTTTGAATAAGTAAAGTTTGTATAATTGTATAGTTGAGGAAATGGAGGTGTGATTGATTCTTTGCATGACTGACTAGGTGTGTTAGTAACTCCATGGATGAGTGACAGTCTGTGAGTGTCTGTTTACACTGATTGTATCTAAGGTTATATTAGAGTCTGAAGAGGTTCATCGTATTATCACATGAATGATATCATCAGTGATGTGATCAGTAATGTCAAATGAGATGTCATCAGTGATGTCATCAGTGATGTCATTTGAGATGTCATCAGTGATGTAATTTGAGATGTCATCAGTGATGTCATCAGTGATGTCACTGACCATGTCATGAATGATGTAATATGTGACATCATCAGCAGTGGATTGCGGGTGCGCGATATATAGTTAGTGCAACTAACTATATATGGAATTTCAATGGTTTTGTGTGAGTAAAATAAGGTTTTGTAAATGCGAATTCCTAACTATATATGGTCTATAACCTATGGTTTTTTCAGTGAATATATATATATATATATATATATATATATATATATATATATATATATATATATATATATTACCTACTGGCTGTCGCCAGTAGGTATATATAGTTAGGATTTTTTCCCTATGGGATTTTTGAAAATTCTATGTCTAATAACTTTGGCGTTTGTGGACGGAATCGGCTGAAATTTTCAGGAAAATGGCACATTTTGTTTCTGAGCAGCCCTTGAAAATTTGGGGGTGTTACGTCAAGGGGGGGCCGAGAAAAAAGGGGGGGTCCCAAAACGCGTTTTTAACATTGAGTTTTCCATAGGGCGGTTGGCCTCACTTTTAGCTCGAACGGCTGAATGGATTTGCACGAAACTTGGCAAAATTGTAGGGACTGTTAGCCCGATGTGCCTTTGCTAGGTCTCAATATATGTGCTCCAGTGGATTTTGAGAAATTAACGTTCAAAACAAGATATATATCTGTAACAGCGCTCCGGGCTGCGCTCCGGTCCGCTTACTTTTCGCGAAACGGAACTTTGCGATGCGAGGCTGATTGGCTTTCCGGTGTCTGTCAACATTCTAAACAGTCCGGAGCGGCCGCCATCTTATCTCTCGGTAGGATCGAGAGAGAAGAAGAGGTGAAAAACGAAGGGGGAATTTAATGAAAGGGGGCAAGGTATACCCCTCTTGACCCCCTAGGAATGATGTTGGGGTTATTAAAGGGTCCCGTGGGGAAAATAAAAAAAAATTGATTTTTCACGGTAGAAGCGCTTCCCGGGCCGCAAACTGGGCCGCAAACTGGTAGCGAAACGGGAATTCGCCATTTTGTGTTTCGTTTTAATTAAATTACTAGGTATAAGGGGGTGCGGGAGACGTATCCTAATCCCTTATGTTTTCTGAGGGTGGCTGAGGAGGCTCATATATGTTGATATATGTCTTCCAGCGGCTGTGCGTGCGCCATCTTATCTCTCGGTAGGATCGAGAGAGAAGAAGAGGTGAAAAACGAAGGGGGAATTTAATGAAAGGGGGCAAGGTAGACCCCTCTTGACCCCCTAGGAATGATGTTGGGGTTATTAAAGGGTCCCGTGGGAAAAAAAAATAATTGATTTTTCACGGTAGAAGCGCTTCCCGGGCCGCGAACTGGGCCGCAAACTGGTAGCGAAACGGGAATTCGCCATTTTGTGTTTCGTTTTAATTAAATTACTAGGTATAAGGGGGTGCAGGAGACGTATCCTGATCCCTTATGTTTTCTGAGGGTGGCTGAGGAGGCTCATATATGTTGATACATGTCTTCCAGCGGCTGTGCGTGAGCTTTTTTTTTTTTTTGCTGCGTGACGTCTGTTAACGTTCGATTCGATGGAAATCAGGAAGTGTTGACCGCCAATTTGTCAGTGCGATAAAATATTTTGTTATAAATGAATCCTTATTGATAAACATTGTCTGCGCCATCTTGCCTTTTTTCCAATGCCACAATTTTGTCGTGCACGGCAGCCATTTTAGATGCCTTGACCAGACCCACTCTCTACACGCCGTCGATTCTCAGCACGGCTCCCCACCCTCGCAAGCATCTCCCCCACGCACTGGTCACTCCCGCTCTCTCTCTCATGCATGGGCCATAAACTTCCCCCCATCTGCGCTGCTCTTCCCTGAGAATCACACCGTGTGCCCGCCCGACACCTCCCTTTCACCCTATTCACTACCGCACCCTCTGACACTCCTCTTCCTCTGTGTCCGATTGTCTAGGCCGGTCCCAGGCTATCACCTAGCCCTGCGGATGTAGTTTATGGCCCCAGCTGTAGAGAATCCAGACATGCCAACCCTCCCGATTCAGGCGTGAGACTACCGATTTCAGTGCTAGTCTCCCGCCTCCCGATTCCTGCAAGCAAAAACCCGATTCCTCAGGGGTTTCAGCTGACAGGGCTTGGTATTGTGTTACGTGCTAATTCTTCCAGGAAACGATGCAGGGGCTCTAAAAGGGGTGATAAACCATTTAAGCCTCATTAACAAGCGCATGGTCTTTTAAAGATCTGTGAAGTACTCGGGGCGGCGGTGTGTGTGTGCCCTCTTTCAGGAGCGGGCAGGGGGGGGCACTGCCAGCAACTTGCCAGGCCAGGCAGTGTTCAACACTTGCATCACCCTTTCTCTGCCTGCTATTGCGCTCCATGCTTCGGAAAGGTAAGAAAAAGAACGTGCATTTGAGTTTGAAATGTCCGATCCTGTAGCAGTACACTTGCAAAGCCCACACATGACAATAACCCGATTCAAGACCCCATTCACCCGATTTTTTAAAAATATATAGCACTCCAACAAAGTAGGATTATAAAACTTTATTAACTTATAAATATATCGAACGCAACAAAAACTGTAAATACATTTAAACATTTTTTGGCAAAAAGAAGCAACAATGGTCAGTAGCTGTCTTTTGTGCGAATAGTCCCAAGGCAGCACAACGTGCTGAGTTCTGGACGGCACCCAGGTGATGTTACCTGGGTGCCGCACTGGTTTTTGGTTTCCTACAATGCAGCTCAGAAAAACAGCGTGGGGCGTCCCGGGTGGTGCGAGGGGAGGCCTCGTCAGTAGCGGTCTGTTGTGCGAATAGTCCCAAGGCAGCAGAACGCGCTGAGATGTGGATGGCAGCCAGGTGATGTCCAGTAACTTGCCGCACTGGTTTTGGTATCCTACAATGCTGCTCCGAAAAACGGCGTGGGGGGGGGGGGCGTGGGGGAGGCGGCGTGAACGGGCCTCCCCAGGTGGAGGCTCGTCTGCTGTACTGGGGCGCCCTTTTACCGTTTCAGTTGCCATTCCGCCCGCTTTTGCTACACTGTGCCTCATCCTCCATTCAGCTGTTTATCGCCCGCTCTTGCGGCTACAGCGTCTCGCTCACCATGTAGTTGAGTTGCGCCCACTCTTGCGGTGCAGCGATAGGCGGCTGCCATAGGACTCTTAAAATGGCGGACGGCTCTTCGGATTTGGGCCTGGTCCACTAAAATGGCGCTGGGACACCTTGGAACTCGGACGCTTGCCTGCTGGGGCTTGGGCTCCATTCTCGAAAGCGTCCCCTCAGCCGTGAAGATTCTACAAAAGTCTTGGGGGCCCTCGACTCCTGCAGGCTTCCGGTGGGGAGCGGCTGCCATGATTGCTCGCGGAATGACCACGACGGAGCCACGAGATGGTGGTGCTCTCATGCTGACGCCAGCTTCAGTCTGAATCATCCAGAAACAAGGTGGGGCTTTCATCGTTTGGGAAAAAAAAATGTTCTAAACCAATGAAAAGTGTTATTTTTAGGTCATATGACCAAGCCTTCCATAATTAGGAAACCAAAAGTAAAATGAACCAATGAAAAGTTTTATAAACAAGTCACATGATCTGTTATGCGGCATAGGGCTACAAAAAGCGTAGAAAATCCGTTGGCACATGAGGCGGCGTCAGTAGCGGACCGATGTGCGAATAGGCCGAAGGCAGCACAACGCGCTGAGATCCGGATGGCACCGAGTTGGTGTCCAGCAAGTTGCTGCACTGGTGTGGCTATCCTACAATGCTGCGCCGAAAGTCGGCGTGGGGTGCCCCGTTGGCCTGTAAGGTCGCGTCAGTCAGTGGGGGCTGTGCGTCTCCCCCAAGATGGAGGCTCCTCGGCTGCAGTGGGGCGCCCCTTAGCGTTTCACTCGCCATCCAACTGAGTTGCGTCCGCACTTGCAGCTACAGTAGGCCGAAGGCAGCACAACGCGCTGAGATCCGGATGGCACCGAGGTGGTGTCCAGCAAGTTGCCGCACTGGTGTGGCCATCCTACAATGCTGCGCCGAAAAACGGCGTGTCCAGCTGAGTTGCGGTCACTCTTGCGGTACAGTGACTCGAACGCGCCGAGATCCGGATGGCACCGAGGTGGTGTCCAGCAAATTGCCGCACTGGTGTGGCCATCCTACAATGCTGCGCCGAAAGACGGTGTGTCCAGCTGAGTTCCGGTCACTCTTGCGGTACAGTGACTCGAACGCGCCGAGATCCGGATGGCACCGAGGTGGTGTCCAGCAAGTTGCCGCACTGGTGTGGCCATCCTACAATGCTGCGCCGAAAGTCGGCGTGGGGTGCCCCGTTGGCTTATGAGGTGATGTCAGTAGTGGACCGATGTGTGAATAGGTCGGAACCAGCACAAGGCGCCAAGATCCGGATGGCAAGTCCTGGATGTTGAGTGCCATAGTTGAGAGTTCTGAGCAGTGTTTGTAACACTGTCTGAAGCTTATTTGCACCTGCTGCAGCTTCATTATTGCCCTGGTGTGGCCAAAGATCGCCCATGACATAGGCGGCCGGCTCCCGAGGTCCGGCGGAACTTTTTTCCTTTTCTTTTCTGCATCTTGTCCCATAATCCGTTTGACCTGAAGACACGACCAGGTCCCTGAATGTGTGCAGGGGGACGTTATTGATTGAATCAAAATGGCGGCTTCACACAAAGCTGACTCAAGCGTTGCTGTTGATGCTATACAGACAAAAATTGGTTTTCAGTTTGTACATTCTTCAGGATTTTTTTTTCCATCCAAGGCTGATTGAGAGTTTGTAGAACAATGGCTTCAGATTTTTAACATACTACTCTTCAACATTCTTCCTAAATGTAACAATGTGAGACTCACTAGGAGAACGGCTGTTTATCTTTCCTTTCAAAATGCTGCCAACAATATTTTCTGAATGGAAGACACCATCTTCTAGCATAAAGGGCCGAAAGGGGTTCTGGTCTGGCCGATGGTTGGTGGAGACATTTTGACTATATCTTGCACCTGCCCGGCCTCGCCCAAAATGGCGCCGGTATAAATGGGACTCGTAACTCATTGTTGTGTACTGGTTGAACAACCTTGATATCACGAGATATGAATGCAGTTTTGATACTCATGGCGGGCGGGGACGAGAATTGATTGAATATTTCGACATCCCTATTGATATTAAGTTCTGATGTGTTATTGATTACTGTACTATTGAAAGTTCGAATTAACGTCACCCATGGTACTTGCCCGCAAATGTATATCTAGATAATTTTTTTGTAAGTGGCCCTGTCGTATTTTAATTACAAAATGTACGTCCACCGATTCCGCAACTGTTAGACACCTTAGTTCTTGCAACCTAATGGCCCGCTCGTTACGTTCCTCTACAGTGTAAATGTCTCCTCATCATATACGATTTCAGTTTGCTCCGTGGCCGGCCCACGTGGTTATAGGCCCGTATTTGTATACTGACATTTTGACAATAAAGGTTTTTAAAACAAAACATGGTAGTAGTATTTACATTGGTAAAGTTTTTACTTTTAGTCACTGTTTTCGAATCAGTAAAAGGCAAGTGAAATAAAGCAGTCCAATTACATGACGGATAAAAGGTATAATACGTAGGAACGCAGTAAAGATAAATGGTCAAGGGCAGTTGTGTTTTCCACTCCTGCAACATAAAGTGATCGATAAGAATCTGATAATCAGGCGTATCGGCGACTAAGACAGCAGGCCGAGCCTCTTTTACTCAACGGCTCCGTCATGGGACGAAGAAACGCCCTTTTTCTCGAAAAAGGAATATATTTTACTTGCAGGACAGTTGTAAATTTTCCGGGAAAGTACATTAGCCTGGAACATTATAACATATATGTTTAAAAAAAAATAATGTTCGAAACCAATAAAAAGCGTAATTTTTAGGTCATATGACCAAGCCTTTCATCATTAAAATAACAAAAGTAAAATGAACCAATGAAAAGTTTTATTAACAAGTCACATGACCTGTTATGCTTACGTTACGCGCTGCGCGCCGTGCCCCGGATCGCTTCCGTGTGCGCTAACGCGGCGTGTCATATAACGCATTACGCGACAACGTAGGTCAAGAATATAGTCAAAATGTCTCCACCAACCAGCGTTCGGCACACAACCCCTTTCAGCAGTACAAAAAGTTCTGTTAAATGACAATTGAGGGGACAGGCAACAAGAACCATCAGTCAAAGAGGGGAGGGCAAGTTCTTCTCTACCGGGTCATGTTGGAGCGCTACCGGAACTGATCGAATTGGTAGTCTACAGTGTTTCTGGATGTTTCAGACTGAAGCTGGCGTCAGCATGAGAGCACCACCATCTCGTAGCTCCGTCGTGGCCATTCCACGAGCAATCATGGCAGCCGCTCCCCACCAGAAGCCTGCGGGAGTCGGGGGCCCCCAAGACTTTTGTAGAATCTTCACGGCTGAGGGGACGCTTTTGAGAATGGGACTCAAGCCCTATCAGGGAAGCGTCCGAGTTCCAAGGTGTCCCAGGGCCATTTTAGTGGACCACGCCCAAATCTGAAGAGCCGTCCGCCATTTTGAGAGTCCTGTGGCAGTCGCCTATCGTTGCATCGAAAGAGCGGGAGCAACTCAACTACATGGTGAGCGAGACGCTGTAGTCGCAAGAGCGGGCGGTAAACAGCTGAATGGCGGAAGAGGCACAGTGTAGCAAAAGCGGGCGGAATGGCAACTAAAACGGTAAAGGGGCGCCCCACTACAGCGTGTCTTCAGGTCAAACGGATTGTGGGACAAGGTCCAGAATAGAAGAGTCATCAAAAGGCAAAAAGTTCCGCCGGACCCCGGGAGCCGGCGCCTATGTCGGGGGCGATCTCAGGCTACACCAGTGCTATAAGACTTGGGGAGGGGGTCGGAGCCAAGCGTCTTCTCCAAGTCCGTGCCATCACACCGCCCCTCGGGGGCCTCCGTCAAGCGGTTTAGGGAGGTACCATATCACATTGTTTTCAAATGCAGTCAGGTCCACAAACGACCCTCACTTACTTTGAGAATAGTGAAGCTGCAGTAGGTGCAAATAAGCTTCAGACAGTGTTACAAGCGCTGCTCAGAACTCTGAACTATGACACCCAACATCCAGAACTTATGCCATTTGAGAATGGCAGTGACATCGAAGCAACTCAGGGACCAAAACCATTAACGTACTTTCACGTATGAAAATCTTACTTGGGGAGGGGGCAGGAGCCAAGCGCCCCCTCCCAGTCCGCGCCAACTCACCGTATGTTTAAAATCTGAAGCCATCATTCTACAAACTCAACCAACCTTGGATGGAAAAATCTAGAAGAATGTACAAACTGAAAACCAGTTTTGGTCTGCATAGCATCAGCAGCAACGCTTGCTATCAGAGTGCATGAGTTTCATGCTCGATCGATTGAGCTAGCCGGATCGCGCAACAAAAAGTATAAAATAGTTATGTAAATAGTTATATAATAAAATGTTTTACCCTGTTACTTTGCTGGTGTGTTGTATATATTTATAATATTTGCATAGAGTTTATCGTTATTTTGGGCGGGGTGGGTGGCGGAGCCGAGCTGTCTTGCAGCCATCATGGTGTCGAGCTCAGTTCATCTCACTATTTTCGTATTTCTCATGAAGGGTTGTTCCTAATGTTTCTATTTTAGCAAGGTCAAAAAGAGATCCAATTAGTGGCCTACTGATTTTGCTTGATTCCTTTTGTTTTTTTAAACAATTTTTCACTATCTGCAAAAACTAAACAGAGTATTGCGACTCTGTGCTTGTTTGTAAATAGAGAATGAACCAAAGAGAACCAATTCCAAAACAATAAATGCTTGGATAACAATCAATCAAATGGAGAGGGAAGCAGGCACGACGGATTACAACGGGGGCAAAGGCCTGTGTTACCTACTCTTCACTATTTGCAAAGAGAGAATACTCCTAAAAGAAAAGAGGAGGGGGGGGGCAGCGTTAAAAGCACATCAGCGTGCATAAATACGAAAATGTTTTTACCTACCACGTACTTGACATTTGACAGCTTTTGATATTTGCTATTAAAAAACCAATGAAATTCACTGAAAAAACCATAGGTTATAGACCATATATAGTTAGGAATTAGCATTTACAAAACCTTGAAAATTCACTGAAAAAACCATAGGTTATAGACCATATATGGTTAGGAATTTGCATTTACAAAACCTTATTTTACTCACATAAAACCATTGAAATTCCATATATAGTTAGTTGCACTAACTATATATCGCGCACCCGCAATCCACTGCTGATAATGTCACATATTACATCATTCATGACATGGTCAGTGACATCACTGATGACATCACTGATGACAACACCCAGTGACTGTATGTTTCTGTAAAGTTAAAATATGTCTTACATATTGAAGAATGAGTGGATGTATAAGTGTCTGGATGAAGGATTTAGTAGGTGCATGACTGACTGTATGAGTGAGTAATTAAATGTGTCTCACTGAGTGCATGGGTAAGTGACTAAACTGTCTTAATTTGTGCATCATTATGTCTGTTGTTCTGTAAACTGCTGCATGTGTTAATCAGTAGCTATATGAGTAACTATATGGGTTATTGATTGATTGACAAAGTATTTGTATGGGAGACTGAGTGTGTGTGTGGCTGGCTGGGAGATGTGTGACTGTGCAGATCAATGTGTTCTTGTATCAATGATTGTATAAGAGAGTAGGTATGTGTTAGTATATGTTTGAAAATGTAAGGTACTCTATGTTTAACTGTATTGATTAGAAAATGGAAGTGTGATTGATTCTTTACAGGACTGACTAGGTGTTAGAGTAACTCCATGGATGAGTGGCAGAGTGTGAGTGTCTATATTGGTGTATGAGTTCATATGATAGTGTTGTAAAGATGAGTGATTGTATGTATGAATGATTGTATGAATGAGTGAATCTGTGTGTAGACTTAGGAATCAGTGAGTGCCTATGTAGTAACTAGTATTGGTGTGTCAATGGTTTAAAAAATTATATTCTGTATTTTACACTGGATGTAACAGAGGTTATATTAAAGTGTGAGGAGATGCATTGTATTGTCACATGAATGATATCATCAGTGATGTCATCAGTGATGTCATTTGAGATGTCATCAGTGATGTCATTTGAGATGTCATCAGTGATGTCATCAGTGATGTCATTTGAGATGTCATCAGTGATGTCATCAGTGATGTCACTGGCCATGTCATGAATGATGTAATATGTGACATCATCAGCAGTGGATTGCGGGTGCGCGATATATAGTTAGTGCAACTAACTATATATGGAATTTCAATGGTTTTATGTGAGTAAAATAAGGTTTTGTAAATGCAAATCCCTAACTATATATGGTCTATAACCTATGGTTTTTTCAGTGAATTTTCAAGGTTTTGTAAATGCTAATTCCTAACTATATATGGTCTATAACCTATGGTTTTTTCAGTGAATATATATATATATGTATTTTTTTTCTGTTCCGTTTGTAACCACAGGAAACATATGGCATTATGTCTGTGAGGTCTGGGCTCACTGCCCAGACTCTGCTGCCAACCAATACCGTTAATATAGAGGCAGCCTAAGGAAAAATCTTCTAACCCTTCAACACCTCGTAATATCAAAAAGCATGGGTTGTGCTAAGTTGCACTTTTTGCCAAATAGAACCTATTTTGACATAACAACATATGTGTTGGTAAAGCGAACATCACACAGAAGGGTATCTTGGGGCTGAATAGCAGATGTTTTTTGTTCCCCAACTCAATGGTACTCATTTTATCCACCTCTGAAGGATGAAAGGCTGAGTAGACCTGACGGCATTTGAACCTGTGACCATGAAGTCAAACACAGGCCCCCACAGACAGACCCAACTGAGGTTCATTAGGTGTCATGCATGTTGTGTAATATGCCTGATCTTTAAGTGTATTGCTCATAGAGGACTAGAATAAACATGAGTCCTCTGCCATGCAACTACATATGCAGATGCTATAATGTCTGTTGATTTGGGCAAATGTACTGCACCTATTTTTTTAAGCGTATCTTGTTCCAGCCTATGATCCCTACTCCCCCCCATGAAATTTCATCAAACCATATTTGTATGTGTGCTTTTGTTGGACTTTTAGCAACCATTTCCAAGATTCGACTAAGTGTAGGGGCCATTGTCGTGGATAGGGGATATGTGTCATCTAATCTTTCGGGCCGGAAAATGTTACCTGTTATCCAAGATAGAAATGGGTGTAGTTAGTGTGCATTCCATTCCACCAATTTGTCTCCTCTCTTGTCCCCTGAGTTCTGTGCACTTGAAACCGGGAGAGAAGAGCAGGCTTATTTTGATAATTTGTTCCTTCTGTCTATTGTTTACCACCTGCTCCGATATTTTCGTTTCTCTTAATTCAATGTCACTAACTTCCTTGTTCATGAGCCGCAATTTCAAAACTCTCTTGTATTAGCTAACTATGGGCCCGATGTAGGTAAAAGTCATTTACCGAATTTAAAATACCGATTTTTACCGAATCGGTATTTTGAATTCGGAAAATGAGATGTAGTTAAAAAAAATCGGTAAAATACCGATTCGGAAACAATCGGTATCGTGTTTCGATACTTACCGAATCGGTATTCACCGAATCGGTAGATACCGAATCGGTAAATACAGAATCGGTAAATACTGAATCGGTAATGGCAATACAACCCTATGGGCCAAAAGGCCCATAGGAATGCATTGTAAATACCGAATCGGTATTTACCGATTCGGCGGGGTAAATACGGAATCGGCGAGCAAGTAAAAGTGAAACTAATGAGAACAGCCAATGAGGTGAAACCACCCTCCCCCACCCTGGCAGGGAGTGGCTACCCAGGCAGGTGCAACTCATTAGAACTTTCTGGAGAGGCAGCCAGAGCTGAGCATTCAGAGTGAGCAGCAGAGAGAGTGGTAGCACAATCCTGATCACAGTGGAAATGGCAAGTAGCTCTGAGAGCCAGAAGGCTGAGCGAAAGCGCAAGGTCAAGTTCAGCAGCATGGAGCTGCAAGTATTGGTGGAGGAGGTGGTGAGGGTCCACAGGCAGCTGTTTGGGAGGCTGTCCCTCACAGTCCCTGAGTCCACCAAGAGGAAACTGTGGAGTGGCATCAGTGAGAGGGTAAATGCAGTTGGTGTGACCCCCAGGAGCCTGGACGACCTCAAGAAGAGGTTTTATGATATACGCAGCCTCACCAAGAGGAAATTGGCGGAGCTGCACAAGCAGGCAGGTCTGACCGGTGGAGGCAGGAACCCCGCGCTACCCCTCACTGAACTAGAGGAACTGGTGTCCACAACGATTGAGACCGAGAGTGTGGTGGGAGTTGGGGACCTGGACAGCTCAGCCAGAGCTACATCAAAAGGTAAGAAGCATGCGCAGCATGACACACCCTACCAGACACCTCCCCTTTAACCTCAATACAGCCAAACCCCAGCCCAGTTCTGCTAGCAACATACATGAGCAATGCATCATGGTAAATGTAGTCAGCTAATGTAGGAACAAATGTCAGTGCACATTAAACTGCAATGCACTTAAAAATAGATTCAGAGTAATGAAAATGATATGTGCAATGCTTTTATTGTAGTGACTGTAAGACATTTGCACTCATTTCACAAACGCTTCTTTATACCTAGGGGCACCATCAGGCAGTGGAGTAGCAGCTCCACAAGCGACAGCTCCAGCAACAGCGGACAGTGCGGTGGCAGGGCCAAGCAGCATCGTTCCTTCACAGGAGGAGGAGGAGGACAGCAGTGCCATGGCCAACGAGGATGACCCAGGACATGCCCTCTTATTTCCCCACTCCCCCCTACTGTCACTATCTCCCCCATTGCAGTTCTCACCAGAGAACTCACCCACACTGACCCAGCCAGCAACTGCCACATCTCCTGCCAGGAGGATCATTGTGGCCCCATTGACCATCATGGAGGGAGCTGCGGGTCAGGCACCAGCACCCACACCTGCGACACCTATGGCACAGCAGGCCACCCAGCAGGGCAGCACCAATCGCCGCCGCCCACGCACTTCCAGCAGTGCTTTACCAGCACGGGAGGGCACCGTCTTCCAAGGGCTTGAGGGGAGCATGGTGCGGATCCAGAGGATGCAGGCTAAGTCCATCCTGGCTTGCCAGCGCCAATTGCGGGAACACAACCTGCAGATGGGGGAAATGTCAAAGGGATTTGTGAATTTCGTGGCAAGTAACAGGGAAATAGCAACAGGACTGGGTCACATGACAACTGCCATAACACAGCTGTGTGCCAAGATGGAGGAGCATGAGCACACTAGGCGCAGGGATGCCCGTGTACAAAACTGGGCAATCAACCGGCTTGCCGCAGCAACCGCCCTGCTATGCCGCCGAGGGGCAAATATGGAAGACTGCCTCACTCAGAACACTGCAGAGGTGACCAGGGGCATAGCCCGCATCACCACTGCCATGGAGGCCCTCATCATCTCCAACACGGTGGTGAATCCTGCCCTGGACTTGGCCAAGGCTGGGGACAGCAGCAGCCGCAGCAGCCTGGCCAGCACTGTGTCTGAGCCGCGCCGGAGCACCAGGCGCTCCGCTGAGGCAGCCGGCCATGCAGAAGGGGGGAGCCACATCCCAGTGGTTCAGCAAAGCGCAGCAGGAAGTGAGACTGCCAGGGTGGGTGAGGCAACCCGGCCCATTTCCATTCCCCACCTTTACTGTAGTTATTTAATTTGTTGCACATCAGTGCTGTAACGTTGTGCCAACATTATTCAAATTTATTTTTTTTCACATCCATAACCTCTCTGTGCATCTGTACTCACTCAGAAATAGTTTTCTGTTATCTCCTCACGTCTGTATCTGCCATCACTTGGTGTAGACACCCCAGCAGGTTGTGTTTGTGGCACAGCAACGTCGTTGTCATGGTCCTCGTAGTCTGACAACTCCACCTCAGTGCCCTTCTTCACCGCAAGGTTGTGCAACATTGCACAGACAGCTATGATCTTGCAGCAGGTGATGGGGGTATACTGCCTTGCACCTCCACTCTTGTGCAAGCATCTGAACCTGCTTTTCCAGTTGCCAAAGGTCCGTTCTACTTCATTCCTTGTGCTTTTGTGGGCCCGGTTATACCTCCTTTGGCTGGGTGTAGAGGGGTTGAGGTAGGGGGTGAGTATGAATGAGCGGAGGGCATATGCACTGTCGCCTAGAAGGAAAAGGGGTAACATTACTCACATGCACACATGTACTTCACAGTGCAACATTTTGTTATGGGGGTCTGATGATGTGTCTCAGCTAGGAGGTATCCTTCACCAAATTCCCCAGCCGTCAGCCGTGCATAGATGCCGCTGTTTTGGAAAATGTAGGAGTCGTGGGTACTTCCTGGGAATTTTGCAACCAGGTCTGTGATGGTGCACTTAGCATTGCAGATTACCTGCACTTTGATGGTGTGCGTAGACTTACTATTGCGGTATATGTATTCTGTGTCAGCAGGGGGGCAAATCCGAATGTGCGTGCCATCAATGCAGCCGATGATGTCGGGGAATCGTGCCATCTGGTAAAAGTCTGCTTTTGTTTGTACTAGTTCCGCATGGGTTGCAGGGAAAGAAATGTATTGCTCCATCCTCTGTATCATGGCGTCAAGGAATTTGTTGTTAAATAGCCTTGACAGGCTGCTCTGGGTCAACCCTCCTACCGCAGCAACTGCACTTTGATAGCTGCCAGACGCAAGCAGGTGTAGGCTGCATAGCACCTGCACGTGCGTTGGGATGGCGTGTGCCCTTGGGGTGGGGTGGTCCAACAGTGGTTTAAGGTCCCTGATGATCTCCAGAATGGTGTCTGAGTCCAGCCTGTACCTCTGTAGGATCTCTGCCTCTGTGAGCTTGAAGAGGGTGATCCTCTGTCTGTAGACCTGTTCCTCTCTTTGCCATTCCCTCTCTCCTTCCTGCTGTAGCCATAGCCGCCTTGCAATGACATAAAATGCCGCCATCCTGCAAGTTGCATTGCATTTTGGGTCTCATTTTATAGGTTGCAGTAGGTTACCACCTGATTCAAATCCATGGTAAATACCGATTTTGAGGCAAAATCGGTATTTCTGTGCTTCCCTACATCTCTATCAGAGTTTTGGCCTGTCCGATTCGGTAACTTACCGATTCGGTAACTCTACCGATTCGGTAGATGGTCCGATTCGGACTATTTACCGATTCGGTATATCTACCGATTCGGTACATGGTCCGATTCGGTATATTTACCGAATCGGTATGTTAGCGATTCGTTCTTTTACCGAATCGGTGTATTTCCCATTCGGTTTATTACCGATTCGGTATCTATACCGATTCGGTATAAATACCGATTTGGACGGATTTCAGGCTCCTACATCCCGATGGCTGGATACCGCTCGGTAAGGGCCGAAAATCGGTATTTTCGGCCGTTACCGATCGGCATTGGGCCACCTACATCGGGACCTATATGTGTTCTGTAGCTGTACCTACTGGATGGATGCTTGTGTTTGAGATACTGCTGTTGCCTGGAGGGGTGGCACTGGTTGCTGCATGGACTGCTGTTGTATTGGAGGCAAGTAGGAGAAAATTATTTGTAGCTGAATTGCTTGGGGCTGTGGCTGCATGTGGGGTGCAACATCCTGCGCGTTGCCTGCTAATGCATATGATGGTGCACATTTTGTTAAATGGCATACTGTCATATTTTGCTTCTTTTAGCGTTGGTCCTTGTATTCCTGCTTTTAGTATGCCTTCTGCTTCCACTCCAATATGGGATGTGAGCAGGCTTTTCATGTCACCTATCGCTAAGGTGATACCAGCCATATATTTTTATAAGGCCACTATCCAGTTGCTTGCACCTTCTGTTAGCAGCTGTAGTGTTTGTATTTGTCCATTTAGGGCAAGGGGACACTTTGAGGCACAGCATCTGGGCTTTTGAACAGTAGGGGCATTTGATATGTCACTGGGGTATTTGTTGTTGTGGGTCATGTGAGGTCAAATTGATGTGCATATATTTCTGCCAGACTTTTAAGCTAGTCCTCAGGTAAGGATACTCCCAATCTTCTTCCCCCTCCCCATGTAAGATACAATCTTCTGCGGTTGTCATGCTCTGTGGATCAAAGAACCCATCTTGTGGCCACAGAATCACCTGCCATACAAGACTTTCTGTCCTACCTGCTAAATCATGAGTGAATGGGTTGACATAGAAGTCTGAAGCCTCCCTGCGGGTACCTATTTCATTGGGTATTTGGTCATTGCTCTTTAATGCAATCTGTTTACAGAGGTTCGTGGTTCTGTAATTTTCTTTAAAAAAAGAACTGCCTAGTGGAACGTATTAAAGCCATAGACTGATTGTTACTTTGATTTGCAGTAATTGGTGCTATTGAGTCTTATTGACTGTTAAAGAAAGCAACAGGTCTGTTGCATAATATGTGCACAATTAGTTCTGTCCTCTGTCACCACCCGCATTATTCATAAGAAATACTTTTTAGCACAGTTTACCTTCTTTAATTTGTAGTGAACCGTTACAGGGAAGCCAGTGCTGGCTGTATTTAGAAGTACTTTTTACTGCTGCCTATTTATGAAAAAACATTTTATTTCACTCAGTGTAACGCATTAATTGATGAGCCTATTTTAATCTTTTTCTAGAAGCTTTATTAACAGGAAGTTAAGCTGGTATTTAAGTTAAAGGCTGCAACGATCTTTAAAAGGGGTTATTTTGAACTCAAACTAAAATGATACGTCTAAGAATACACTAACAGGAAAGAGCACTCCAAAATTCACACAACATAAATAAATATACATTTATACAATCTTTTGTATAGCTACATTATGTCTCG